>NW_028270170.1:4606820-4691820 GCF_037043375.1 Chiloscyllium plagiosum
GGGAGGTGGCTGAGGAAATAGCAGAGGCATTGGTTATGATCTTTCAAAAATCGCTGGAATTGGAAAGTCCCAGATGATTGGAAAATTGCTGTTGTAACCCTCTAGTTCAGGAAAGGATCAAGACAAAAGATGGAAAATTATAAGCCGATTAGACGAACCTCGGTTGTAGGTAAAATTCTAGAATCCATCGTTAAGGATGAGATTTCTAAATTCTTGGAAGTGCAGGGTCGGATTAGAACAAGTCAGCATGGATTTAGTAAGGGGAGGTCGAGCCTGACAAACCTGTTAGAATTCTTTGAAGAGGTGACAAGTAGGTTAGACCAGGGAAACCCATTGGATGTTATCTATCTAGACTTCCAAAAGGCCTTTGATAAGGTGCCTCATGGGAGGCTGCTGAGTAAGGTGAGGGCCCATGGTGTTCGAGGTGAGCTACTGGCATGGAATGGGGATTGGCTGTCTGACAGAAGACAGAGAGTCGGGATAAAAGGTTCTTTTTCAGAATGGCAGCTGGTGACAAGTGCTGTCCCACAGGGTTCAGTGATGGGGCCACAGCTGTTCACATTATATATTAATGATCTGGATGAATGGACTGGGGGCATTCTGGCAAAGTTTTCCAATGTTAGGTAGTTAGGTGGACAGGCAGGTAGTACTGAGGAGGTGGGGAGGCTGCAGAAAGATTTAGACAGTTTAGGAGAGTGGTCCAGGAAATGGCTGAAATTCGACATGAGCAAGTGCGAGGTCTTGCACTTTGGAAAAAAGAATACAGGCATGGACTATTTTCTAAATGGTGAGAAAATTCATAAAGCCACAGTACAAAAGGATCTGGGAGTGCTAGTCCAGGAATCGCTAAAGGTTGACTTGTAGGTTGAATCCATGGTTAAGAGAGCAAATGTAATGTTGTCATTTATCTCAAGAGGGTTGGAATGTAAAAGCAGCGATGTGCTACTGAGACTTTATAAAGCTGTAGTTAGGCCCCATTTAGAATATTGTGTCCACTCTTGTGCCCCATGCCTCAGGAAGGACATACTGGCACTGGAGCGTGTCCAGCGGAGATTTACACGGATGATCCTTGGAATGGTAGGCCTAACATATGATGATCGGCTGAGGATCCTGGGATTGTATTCATTAGAGTTTAGAAGGTTGAGGGGAGATCTAATAGAAACTTACAAGATAATGCGTGGCTTTGAAAGGGTGGACACTGGGAATTTGTTTCTGTTAGGCAGGGAGACTAGGATTAGAGGGAGTCAATTTAGAACAGAAATTAGGAGACATTTCTTCAGCCAGAGAGCGGTAAGCCTGTGGAATTCATTGCTATGGAGCGCAGTGGAAACCGGGATGTTAAATATCTTCAAGGTAGAGATTGATAAATTCTTGATCTTGCAAGGAATTAAGGGCTACGGGGAGGGTGCAGGTAAGTGGCGTTGAAATGCCCATCAGCCATGATTGAATGGTGGAGTGGACTTGATGGGCCGAATGGCCTTACTTCCACTCCTATGTCTTATGGTCTTATAATCTTATGGTCTTACACCGTCCCCATCAAATACTCCCAGGACAGGAACAGCACAAGGTTACATACAGAGTAAAGCTCTCTCTACACTGTCCCCATCAAACACTCCCAGCACAGGGACAGCATGGATTTGGATACAGAGTAAAGCTTCCTCTACACTGTCCCCATCCTACATTCCCAGAATGGGGTTATGTGGAGAGTAAAGCTGCATCTCCGCTTTAATACTGAAAATAAAACTCCTTCTAAGTTCCCTCAACATTGTCCCCCATCAAACACTCCCAGGACAGGGATATCACAGGTTAGAAACTGGGTAAAACTCCCTCTACACTGTCTGCCCATCAAACACTCTCAGGACAGGGTTATCACGGGTTAGAAACTGGGTAAAGCTCCCTCTACACTGTCCGCCCATCAAACACTCCCAAGACAAATGGGCCAATGGGCTGAGAAGTGGCAGATGGAGTTTGATTCAGATAAATGCGAGGTGCTGCATTTTGGGAAAGCAAATCTTAGCAGGACTTATACACTTAATGGTAAGGTCCTAGAGAGTGTTGCTGAACAAAGAGACCTTGGAGTGCAGGTTCATAGCTCCTTGAAAATGAAGTCACAGGTAGATAGGATAGTGAAGAAGGTGTTTGGTATGTTTTCCTTTATTGGTCAGAGTATTGAGTACAGGAGTTGGGAGGTCATGTTGCGGCTGTACAGGACATTGGTTAGGCCCTGTTGGAATATTGTGTGCAATTCTGGTCTCCTTCCTATCGGAAAGATGTTGTAAAACTTGTACAATTGCAACATTTAAGAGGCATTTGGATGGGTATACGAATAGGAAGGGTTTGGAGGGATATGGGCCAGATGCTGGCAGGTGGGGCTAGATTGGCTTGGGATATCCGGTCGGCATGGACGGGTTGGACTGAAGGGTCTGTTTCCATGCTGTACATCTCTATGACTCTATGACAGGGACATCACGGGTTAGAAACAGGGTAAAGCTTCCCTCTACACTGTCTGCCCATCAAACACTACCAGGACAGGCCCAGACTGCTGTCATCTTTTGCCATCATACTTACAGTCTGAGATACTCACAATTATAGTTCAGGGTTTTTACGTCTGCAGTCAAGTCGGCTTTATCTGTGCTCGTAGTGATACCTACATGGAGATTGAAACCTCCCATGACATTGCCATCCCTTTGTAACAAGAACCTAACATTTCTTATTGTATGCTTTGTCCCACATTGTGATCACTGTCAGGGAACCCTGGATGACACCTGCTAGTGACTTCCTTTCCTTATTCCTCATCTGCACCCAAACCAACACACACACTCTCACATACAAACACATGCAGACCCACCAAACTGCTGCATTGCAGAAGGAGTCCATTTGCTCCATTGTGCCTGTACAGATTCTATTACCCAGAACATTCTGCTGCCTTTCCTCCCATCCCTGCTCACCATTTCTATCCGAGTCATCTTCCAGTGCCTCCATCAAACCTCCACTACGTTTTCAGACATTAACACCGTCACTCCCCAAACACACACACATCCTCACTCCCCAAACACACACACATCCTCACTCCCCAAACACACACACATCCTCACTCCCCAAACACACACACATCCTCACTCCCCAAACACACACACATCCTTACTCCCCAAACACACACACACATCCTCACTCCCCAAACACACACACACATCCTCACTCCCCAAACACACACACATCCTCACTCCCCAAACATACACACATCCTCACTCCCCAAACACACACACATCCTTACTCCCCAAACACACACATATCCTCACTCCGCAAACACACACACATCCTCACTCCCCAAACACACACACATCCTCACTCCCCAAACACACACACATCCTCACTCCCCAAACACACACACATCCTCACTCCCCAAACACACACACATCCTCACTCCCCAAACATACACACATCCTCACTCCCCAAACACACACACATCCTTACTCCCCAAACACACACATATCCTCACTCCCCAAACACACACACATCCTCACTCCCCAAACACCCCCCACACCCTCACTCCCCAAACACACACACATCCTCACTCCCCAAACACACACACACACCCTCACTCCCCAAACACACACATATCCTCACTCCCCAAACACACACACACATCCTCACTCCCCAAACACCCCCACACCCTCACTCCCCAAACATACACACATCCACACTCCCCAAACACCCCTCACACCCTCACTCCCCAAACACACACACACATCCTCACTCCCCAAACACCCCCACACCCTCACTCCCCAAATATACACACATCCTCACTCCCCAAACACCCCCTACACCCTCACTCCCCAAACACACACATACACCCACACCCTCACTTCCCAAACACCCCCCCACACCTTCACTCCCCAAAAAGCCCCCACACCCTCACTCCCCATACACACACATATACCCACACCCTCACTCCCCAAACACCCCCCACACCTTCCCTCCCCAAACACCCCCCCACACCCTCACTCCCCATACACACACATACACCCACACCCTCACTCCCCAAACAACCCCCCACACCCTCACTCCCCAAACACACACATACACCCACACCCTCACTCCCCAAACACCCCCCACACCCTCACTCTCCAAACACCCCCCACACCTTTACTCCCCAAACACCCCCCAACACTCTCACTCCCCAAACACATCCCCACACCCTCACTCCCCAAACACCCCCCCACACCCTCACTCCCCAAACATCCCCCACACCCTCTCTCCCCAAACACACCCCGACACCCTCACTCCCCAAACACACACACATACCCTCACTCCCCAAACACACCCCACACCTTTACTCCCCAAACACCCACCACACTCTCACTCCCCAAACACACCCCCACACCCTCACTCCCCAAACACCCCCCACACCCTCACTCCCCAAAATACCCCCACACCCTCACTCCCCAAACACACCCCGACACTCTCACTCCCCAAACACACACACATACCCTCTCTCCCCAAACACCCCCCCCACACCCTCACTCCCCAAACACCCCCACACCCTCACTCCCCAAACACCCCCCCAACACCGTCACTCCCCAAACACACACATACACCCACACCCTCACTCCCCATACACCCTCACTCCCCATACACCGCCACACCTCATTCCCCAAACACCCCTCACACCCTCACTCCCCAAACACACACACCCTCACTCCCCAAACATCCCCCCACACCCTCATTCCCCAAACACCCCCCACATCCTCACTCCCCAAATACCCCCCCCACCCTCACTCCCCAAACACCCCCCCATACCCTCACTCCCCAAACACACCACCACACCCTCACTCCCCAAACACCCCCCACACCCTCACTCCCCAAACACCCCCCACATCCTCACTCCTCAAACACACACACACTCTCACTCCCCAAACATCCCCACACCCTCACTCCCCAAACACACCCCACATCCTCACTCCTCAAACACACACACACCCTCACTCCCCAAACACCCCCCACACCCTCACTCCCCAAACACCCCCCACACCCTCACTCCCCAAACACCCCCCACACTCTCACTCCCCAAACACACACACACTCTCACTCCCCAAACACCCCCCACACTCTCACTCCCCAAACACACACACAAACCCATACCCTCACTCCCCAAACACACACACACTCTCACTCCTCAAACACACACACAAACCCACACCCTCACTCCCCTTACACCCCCAACCCTCACTCCCCACATACCCCCACACCCTCACTCCCCATACACACACACACTTACACATCCACACACACATATACACACAGACACTTACACACACACTCACACGCTCTCAAATACACACACCGTCTCACACATACACACATACAGACACTTAAACACACACACATACACACACTCTCTCTCACACACGAACACACAGACACACACATACTAATCTACATTGTGTGATGCCCCTTCCAGACTCAAACGGCCCGATGTAACTGTACTTATTGTTAATTTGAAATTAGGTTTCTTGTTATCTAACAATGGTGTCCCTTCTCTTGATGCGCTGTCCTTGTGTAATCTCTGACATTAATCAGTTCATAGGCCCAAGACAAAACAAAGACAAAGGAGTGGGGGGGGGGGGTGCAGCCAACCTCCTTAATCACCCCTCACTCCCAACCACCCACACGGAATTGGCAAGTACAACAGGGAGCCAGCAATGGTCATCTGGGAAATATCACACCAACAATAGCTTACATTTAGGAAGCTCCTTTAACTTTATAAATCAAACATCCCTAAGAAGCCTACGGTTCAATACACTGCCAACGTGAAGCATGGCTCCCCAGGGAAAATAGACAACTGTAACAAAGGAGAAAAAGGACTTGCGTTTGTTTGGTGCATTTCATGTCCTCAGGATATTTTACAGCCAATGGGATACTACGCAAGTGAAGCCTCTGGCTCCCTGGTGTAAAGTAGGAAAAGCAACAGCCAATTTAGCTGCAGCAAACAGCACTGTGATAATTACAAGGGTAGTTTCCCTGTGGTGGCGTTTATTGAGGGATAAATAGGGAGATTTCCCCTGCCAATAATGCCCTGTGTTACTTTATTGCCACCTGAGAGGGTTGACTGGGACTCAGTTTTAGGTCCCCCCCCCAACAGTGTAGCACCCTCTCTGTGTGGCACTGTCCCAGATATTGGGCTCTGAGGAGGGATTTGATCACAGAACCTGCTGAGGCAGACATGCCAAAGACTCAGAAAGCCTCCTTGAGGAATTGAGGGGAAAGGGTCTAGAACGGTCACAACACACAACTGTTGCCCTCTGGAACCCTGCTGTTTCCTTTATCTCATTCCAACAAAACCAATTCCCTCCCACTGAGGTCAAGAAATAAATGGAGCACTGCTGCCATCTAGGGTAATCCAGAACATGTGCTTGGCAACAGAAACACTCAATTTCGCTTCTCTGTTATTTTAATGAGATCCACAACCTGATTCCACTCCTCCCCTTTTTGCCTCATTTCCCTTAATGCCTTTAGTTAAAATAAAACATCAATGTCTGGTTGGAAATTATTGATTGAGCATCATCTGCCATTTAGTGAAGGGTGTCCTATATGTGATCACTCCTTTTGTTGTAGGATTTCACCCTGAATCGAGAGTCTGCCCCTTGTCGGTTCCCTTAAATCTCTTGGAAAAGTTGATCAAATCTCCCCTTATTGAGTAATCCTCATTTTGAATGGATTCGGTCTCTTATGCAAACAACCACCAGGTAAAGGATCCCTTTCAGAGGAGTTTTTGAGTTGATCTACATGCACTGGGGATCCACTCATGTGCACCATTCCGTTTGTGTCCCATTCCCTTCAGTAAGTCCACAGCACCTGGCCTGGTGAAACTCTAACCCAATCTCTGTCATCTCCAACCACTGGCTTCTTAATTACAGTAGAATTGTAATCCAGGAGAGAACGTACATGCTGGAGTTACACTGCGATTGGTGCAAGAATCTGCAGTATGGAATATCAGAATAGGTGTAGGCTATTCAGCCCATCAAGCCCATGTTCTGTCATTCAATGGAGTTGTGGCTGATCTGTGGCCTAACTCCATATCCCTACCTTTGGCCCATTTCCCTTCACATTATTACTTAACAAAAATTTACCAATCTCAGGTTTAAAATTAGCACTGATCCAGCATCCCCTGCTGTTAGTGGAAGAGAATTCCAAACCTCTCCCACCCTTTGTGTGTGGAAGTCCTTCCTAACATCTCTCCTGAATGGACTGGCCCTAATTCTCATTTCTCATTCCTGATTGAAGGGCTTTTGCCTGCAACATCGATTTTCTTGCCCCTCGGATGCTGCCTGACCTGCTGTGCTTTTCCAGCACCGCTCTGATCTCCAGCATCTGCAGCACCCACTTCTGCTTAATTCTCAGATTATGCCCCTTGTTCTAGAATCTTCAACCAGTGGAACTTGTTTTTCTTGATCCACCCTGTTTTTTCCGGATAATATCTTGAAGATTTCAATCAGATTACCCCTTAACCTTCTAAATTCTAGAAAGAACAGGTATAATCTCACCTAGGGACTTAATCCCTGAAGTACAGGTATCATTCTTGTAAATATATCCTTTCACAGCATCGGCTTAGAAACAAAAACTGAAAGAACTGCAGATGCTGGAAATCAGAGACAAAAACAGAAATTGCTGGAAAATCTCAGCAGGTCTGGCAGCATCTGTGGAGAGAAATCAGAGGTAACATTTTGGGTCAAGTGACCCTTCCTCAGAAAGGGCTAACCAATTCACCCCAGATGGGACATCTGCTCAACTTTCTGCTCTGTGAGCTTGGCTTTTAATAGCTCGACATTTCCTGAGCATCCACTGGTAGTTTGGTTTGACCAAAGTTCAGTGCTGCCTCAGTAAATATGAGAAAGGCTGGACCCAGGGCCTGAGTCTCCGTTAATGAGGAAAGGTTCAAGTGATCCTGGAATTTACCACTTGGGAATAAAGTGCTCAAGAGATGAGCTGTTTTTATGGAACATGTGAAAGCAAATGATATGGAAAAAGTCAATCAGGACTGGCTCTAGGTTTGGTTTTTGCTGATATAAGAGACATGTTGCCGAAGTTTTTCATGTTTCACTCATCAGGACCAAATGCAAGAATTCCAGATTTCCGTCACAACACTTTATACCACATACAAATCCTTCACTTGTGCTGCTACTAAGCACTGGCTATGTGCGTGATCTTTTCTATTAACTGGAGGCCGCTGTCAGTCCAAAAGGCATGTTATTGAGCAGATAATTCAGCAACATCTTGTAAGAATTTCAGCGACTGTTGTGATGCCAGGCACGTAGATAATTGGCCAGCCACTGGCCAATCAAATCCTTCACTTGTTAATAATGCAGCCCCCGCTCACAAAATCCAAATCAAAAGCATCTCCATTTTGATCCTATTCCATGATAAGGTAGCACTGGCTGACTAAAACCGAGCATGCTCACAGCTACACAACCAATTTATGATCATCAGTCAATCATGGCTCATGCAAGACGTGACCTGGGCTGTCATCTGCAAACAAAAGGAACATGTTCAAGCCTAACACCTGGTGCTTGGGCAACTTATAGCTCCTGTATCCTTCGCCATAGCAACGCCTCAGCCAATCAGAGCCAACTTGCCAGCCGATCAAAATTCATCCTTGTGTTTTTCCTGATAAGTTCAAGACAAACAGCACAGGAAACAAGTCCCTCTTTTCAACAATAGACTTGTGTGGCACGGTGGCTCAATGGTTAGCACTGCTGTCTCACAGCACCAGGGACCCAGGTTTGATTCCGGCCTCGGGTGACTGTGTGGAGTTTGCACGTTCTCCCCGTGTCTGTGTGGGTTTTCTCCGGGTGCTCTGGTTTCCTCCCACAGTCCAAAGATGTGCAGGTCAGGTGAATTGACCATGCTAAATTGTTCATAGTGTTCAGGGATGTGTAGGTTAGGTCAGGGGTCAATATAGGACAATAGGGTAGGGGTGGGTCAGCATGGACTTGTTGGGCTGAAGGGCCTGTTTCCACACTGTAGGGATTCTATTCTATGATCCAGAAATACAACACTACTTGTACAGACCTCCCCCCCTCCCCATTCCTGATGAAGGCTCCTACCCGAAACATCGATTCTCCGGCTCCTCGGATATTGCTTGACCTGCTGTGCCTTTTCCAGCACCATGCTTTACCAACACTGACCCCAGCATCTGCAGTCCTCACTATCTCCTAGCTGTACAGAAGCTTAACATGGAACATGTTTACAGGCACATTTATAAACAAAATTTAAGCCTTGTGCTGCCTAATAAGTAGAAAGCTGATCAAAGCATTAGCTTTGAGGGTGAATTTTAAAAAGGATAATAGGAGAGTGGGAGGGAAGTACAGACTCTGGGTCCCAAGCAGCTGAAAGCTTGCCCACCAATGGGAGGATCATTCAGAATCGATAACGCAGAAGGGCAGAGATTTCTCAAACGGTTGTGGAGTTGGAGGAGACTACACAGAATAGAATGGGGACAGAGCGGGGAGGGGAGGGGGTGGAGGGGGAGGGGGAGGGGGCTGGGCATGAGAGAAGATGGAGACATTGCTGAGAAAAGGGCAGCTAGTGTAGGTCAGTGGGCACTGGAGGTTTAGACTCAGTGAAGGTGAACTGGAGGTTTTGTTCACTCACTGCTCCCTGTGAGTGACTGTGAGACGGGGTGGGGGGTGGTGCTGAAGTCTGGTCTGTAACCACTCCCCACACCTCGTGGGGGTTATTGATTGACGGTGTTGGGGGGGGGGGGTGATGGCAGCAGGAGGCATGGGGCAGTTACGGCACTCCGTCACCAACTCCTCTGTGCCTGATTCTCTCAGTACCTCACCTTCCCCTTCAGTGCCGGGACAATGCGGCCTTTGTGGTCAGACAGTGCAACTACTTGTTAATTTATTGGATGGTATTTCAAGTGGAACTTCAGTCAATGAAAGAACTTTTCTCAACCATAGCCCACTGAGGCTGGGAACCAGCAGGCAATGTTTAACACTTTGTAGAAGGGTTTGCTTTGTGCAGAGGTCTTTCAGTTTATGGCCAGCGATTTGGACGTTCCAATGCCAGTGAAAGGCATCATCTAAATCTTAAAGGAACTCGAGTGAGAATCCACCAGAATGGGACCAGGCCTTGGATGGTTTCACTGTTTAGACGAGGTTGAGGGGTGTTTTAAATCCTCAAACAGAGTTGCTAATATCGATCTGAAAAACTCTCTCCTCTGATTGGGGGTTTCGTGACTTAATCTTACACCAGGCTGTTCAGGGATCATGGGGTGAATGGCCTCTGTTGTACTGTCCTGATTCTATGATACTCGAGGTGACATCAGAAACCACACCTTCACTCAAAGGGCAGTGGAAACCTAGATCTCTCCCTGCCCAAAAAGCCCCACACTGAAGCTTTCAAAGCTCACTCCTACTCCCATCCCGGAGGGTAACCAGGGATGGGAAACAAAATGTCACTCACAGCCCAGCAACAACCAATTGAAGGACAGACCTTACTCCACTGACCTGTACAGGTGAATGGTGATGAGGTGTGGTTTATAAAGTCTGAGCATCTGAATTAGGAACAAGAGTACTCCATTCAGTCCGTCTAGTCTGCTCCCCCACTTCGGTAAGGCTCATTGCATGACCACCTGAGCCGTGCCTATCCCCAATAACCTTCTGACTCCCCTCCACCCACCTCCACCCCTCCCTGGGGCAGAGAGTTCTCTGAGAGAAGAAAATTCTCCTCAGCTCCATCTGAAATGTGAGAGCCCTCATTCTCCCACTGCGCTCTCCCCTGATCCAGATTCTCCTGCAACATGAAACAACCTTTCAAGGGCTTGCTCTGTAATGTCCTCCCAGCGTTTCACATCTTTCAGGACAATTTTGTCTCGTCTTTGTAAACTCCAGGGCCCATAATGTCCAGCCACTCCTCAGAAAATCAGCTCTCTCGTCCCGGTGATCGGCCGAGTGAATACAGCGATGAGACCGGCCCAGGGCTGAGCATCTTCAGTGACATAGAAACCTAAAGCTTTT
Organism: Chiloscyllium plagiosum; assembly: GCF_037043375.1. NCBI lineage: Eukaryota > Metazoa > Chordata > Chondrichthyes > Orectolobiformes > Hemiscylliidae > Chiloscyllium > Chiloscyllium plagiosum. The sequence continues at coordinate 4,617,842 of NW_028270170.1, forward strand.
GAGAAGCATTCTCCTTAAAGACACCATTCTCCTACTAGACCACATCATCGAGAGACCAAAACAAGGGCTGGTGGTTTAACCTGAGGGTGACCACACCTGAGTGGAGGCGGGAGGTTGAGAGGGAGAGTCCTTCCTGGTCACCTCAGCTGGGGACGCAGGAAGTGAACCCATGCCGTCAGTGTCACTCTGCATGGCATTGACCAGTCTTCCAGCCAACTGAGCTGGCTGAGACCCAGCACAGTCTGTTTAAGGTGGCTCTGAGATTGCAGAGAGCTGCCTGAATTGACAAGGGCTCCAGGCAGAGTAAGCTGGGGCAGACACTACTCCCAGGGAGTGTCCGGGATGGTGAGGATCTGATAGAGTTAAGGAAAGGGAAAGGGTAGAGCTAGGGTTGGGGGGTAATGGGCTCTCCCCTCAATCAGAGCCTGCAGTGTGCAGGACTTGGCAGTCTCAATTGGCACTGTCCAGTTATGCACCTGACTTGTATTTAATTTAATGGCCCTCCCAATCTTGGGTTTGGACAGACCCCATGAACCACATCAAAGACCACCATCAGCAATCGGGGGGACTTTCCCCTGCCTGTGGGTTAACCTCCATTTTCTGGAGAAAGATCCAGATAAAAAGTTAGTTAAGGATAAGGAGTTAGGTCACAGATCAGCCTGTATCTCCTTGAAGGCTAGGTTGAACAGAGGGGCCGAATGGTCTCCTCCGATTCATATTGATCATTTGCTGGATCATTGCTTCACTCTTGCTCTCTGCTTTTATCAATCTCACATTCTGGTGGACCCACATTCTGGGGGATCCACATTCTGGGGGACCCACATTCTGATGGACTCACATCCTGGGGGACTCACATTCTGGGGGAGCTACATTCTGGGGGACCTACATTCTGGGGGACCCACATTCTGGGGGACCCACATTCTGGGGGACCCACATTCCGGTGGACCCACATTCTGGGGGACCCACATTCTGTGGGACTCACATTCTGGGGGACCCACATTCTGGGGACCCACATTCTGGGGGACCCACATTCTGAGGACCCACATTCTGGGGGACCCACGTTCTGGGGGACCCACGTTCTGATGGACCCACGTTCTGATGGACCCACGTTCTGGGGGACCCACGTTCTGGGGGACCCACATTCTGGGGGACTCACGTTCTGGGGGACCCACGTTCTGGGGGACCCACGTTCTGATGGACCCACGTTCTGATGGACCCACATTCTGGGGGACCCACGTTCTGGGGGACCCACGTTCTGGGGGACCCACATTCTGGGGGACCCACATTCTGAGGACCCACATTCTGGGGGACCCACATCCTGGGGACCCACATTCTGGGGGACCCACATTCTGGTGGACCCACATTCTGGGGGACCCACATTCTGTGGGACTCACATTCTGGGGGACCCACATTCTGGGGGACCCACATTCTGGTGGACCCACATTCTGGGGGACCCACATTCTGGGGGACTCACATTCTGTGGGACTCACATTCTGGGGGACCCACATTTTGGGGGACTCACATTCTGGGGGACTCACATTCTGGGGGACCCACGTTCTGATGGACCCACATTCTGGGGGACTCACATTCTGGGGGACCCACATTCTGGGGGACTCACATTCTGGGGGACCCACGTTCTGATGGATTCACATTCTGGGGGACTCACATTCTGGGGGACCCACATTCTGGGGGACCCACATTCTGGGGGACTCACATTCTGGGGGACCCACGTTCTGATGGACCCACATTCTGGGGGACTCACATTCTGGGGGACCCACGTTCTGATGGACTCACATTCTGGGGGACCCACGTTCTGATGGACCCACATTCTGGGGGACTCACATTCTGGGGGACCCACATTCTGGATGACTCACATTCTGGGGGACCCACGTTCTGATGGACTCACATTCTGGGGGACCCACGTTCTGGGGGACCCACATTCTGGGGGACCCACATTCTGGGGGACTCACATTCTGGGGGACCCACGTTCTGATGGACTCACATTCTGGGGGACTCACATTCTGGGGGACCCACGTTCTGGGGGACCCACATTCTGGGGAACCCACATTCTGAGGGACTCACATTCTGGGGGACCCACGTTCTGATGGACCCACATTCTGGGGGACGCACATTCTGGGGGACCCACGTTCTGATGGACCCACATTCTGGGGGACCCACATTCTGGGGGACTCACATTCTGGGGGACCCACGTTCTGATGGACTCACATTCTGGGGGACCCACGTTCTGGGGGACCCACATTCTGGGGGACTCACATTCTGGGGGACTCACATTCTGGGGACCCACATTCTCGAGGACTTGATACAATCTCATTCCTCGACCTCAGGTCTTGGAAATTGTGAACTTGCAGCAAACACCATCAGGTGTGCCAGTGACAGGTGTGCCAGTGTCAGGTGTCCCAGTGATAGGTGTCCCAGTGTCAGGTGTCCCAGTGTCAGGTGTCCCAGTGATAGGTGTCCCAGTGTCAGGTGTCCCAGTGTCAGGTGTCCCAGTGTCAGGTGTCCCAGTGATAGGTGTCCCAGTGTCAGGTGTCCCAGTGATAGGTGTCCCAGTGACAGGTGTCCCAGTGTCAGGTGTCCCAGTGTCAGGTGTGCCAGTGTCAGGTGTGCCAGTGTCAGGTGTCCCAGTGACAGGTGTCCCAGTGTCAGGTGTCCCAGTGTCAGGTGTGCCAGTGTCAGGTGTGCCAGTGTCAGGTGTGCCAGTGTCAGGTGTCCCAGTGACAGGTGTCCCAGTGTCAGGTGTCCCAGTGTCAGGTGTCCCAGTGTCAGGTGTCCCAGATCTCAGTTTCTGGGATGGAGTGTTCTGTCCAAATATTGTTCCCCTTGTAAGTGTGTAAGCTGCTATCAGACTAGGGCACTTGGGCAAGTCTCTCACCTTGGACAAGCACCATTCTTCAAGAAAGGAATCACTGCACCTCTCTGTCTATCTCTGTCTCTCTCTGTCTCTCTCTCTGTCTCTCTCTCTCTGTCTCTCTCTGTCTCTCTCTCTCTGTCTCTCTCTCTCTGTCTCTCTCTCTCTGTCTCTCTCTCTCTCTGTCTCTCTCTGTCTCTCTCTCTGTCTCTCTCTCTCTGTCTCTCTCTGTCTCTCTCTCTCAGTCTCTCTCTGTCTCTCTCTCTGTCTCTCTCTCTCTGTCTATGACTGGGTTGGTTTTTCTCTCTGGGTGTCTTTTACTTTCTCTGTCACTGTCTCTGTCATTGTCTTTGAAACTGTCTCCATCACTGTCTCTGTCTCAGTCTATCTCACTGTCTCTATCTCAGTCTGTCTCACTGTATCTGTCTCACTGTCTCTGTCTCAGTTGGTCTCACTGTATTTCTGTCTCTGTCTCTCTCACTGTCTCTGTCTCAGTCTGTCTCACTATATCTCTGTCTCGGTTTCTCTCATTGTCTTTCTATCTCACTGTATCTCTGTCTTTGTCTCACTGTCTCTGTCTCAGTTGGTCTCACTGTATCTCTGTCTCTGTCTCTCTCACTGTCTCTGTCTCAGTCTGTCTCACTATATCTCTGTCTCTGTTTCTCTCACTGTCTTTCTATCTCACTGTATCTCTGTCTCTGTCTCTCTCACTGTATCTCTGTCTCTCACTCTCTGTCTCTCTCACTGTATCTCTGTCTCTGTCTCTCTCACTGTCTCTGTCTCAGTCTGTCTCACTATATCTCTGTCTCTGTTTCTCTCACTGTCTTTCTATCTCACTGTATCTCTGTCTCTGTCTCTCTCACTGTATCTCTGTCTCTCACTCTCTGTCTCTCTCACTGTATCTCTGTCTCTGTCTCTCACTGTCTCTGCCTCTGTCTCTCTCACTGTATCCCTGTCTCTGTCTCTCTCACTGTTTCTCTGTCTCTGTCTCTCTCCCTGTCTGTCTCTTTCACTGTATCTCTGTCTCTGTCTCTCTCACTGTCTCTGTCTCAGTCTGTCTCACTATATCTCTGTCTCTGTTTCTCTCACTGTCTTTCTATCTCACTGTATCTCTGTCTCTGTCTCTCTCTGTCTCTCTCACTGTATCTCTGTCTCTCTCACTGTATCTCTGTCTCTGTCTCTCTCATTGTCTGTCTCTCTCACTGTATCCCTGTCTCTGTCTCTCTCACTGTTTCTCTGTCTCTGTCTCTCTCACTGTATCTCTGTCTCTGTCTCTCTCACTGTATCTCTGTCTCTGTCTCTCTCACTGTCTCTGCCTCTGTCTCTCTCACTGTATCTCTGTCTCTGTCTCTCTCACTGTATCCCTGTCTCTGTCTCTCTCACTGTTTCTCTGTCCCTGTCTCTCTCACTGTCTCTGTCTATTGGTCTCTGAGGCCCTGGACACAGGCTGGAGGGTGAGTGCTCTCCCCAGTTTTCTGACCAATATTCAGCTCTCAGCGACAATCAAGAAAAAAAAGTTTCCCCAGTCATTAGCTCATTGTTAATTCTGGGATCCTGCTGTGTATTAATGTCTCTGAAATTACACCAGTGACGAAAATGTTGAAGCATTTCCTTGAGCCACTTTGGTCAATCAGGTCAATGACATAAACCTCAACAGAAATGTAAGGGTTGCTTCATAATTTCTAATCCTCCCTTAACCAGGTGCTGGTGAGGTCAGGAACAATGGAACTGCTGGTCTCACCCCCTCTGCTGGATTTATGCCTGTGGGGAGCTTCTCATCTCTATTTAACGGTAATTTATAACAGGGCCCTTCAGTTACCTGTGTGCTAGTGAAAATAATACCCTTGTAACTTGCACTTGCCTATGTCAGAATGTGTTGGCTATTTGTCTGCACCTCTGGCCATATACAGCCACTCTGCCCTTATACCTGTCACACCTAATACCTGTCACCTCTCTCTCTCTCTCATGACAGACTCCCCATCTTTTGTAGTTCCCCAGTCATCACCCACCCACCCCTCAAAGGAAGCAGTGACTGGTTCACATTAACAGAGAAAAGGAGTAAAGTATCTCATAAATATTGTACAACATAACTGGCTCCAGTAGACGGGCAACTAATGAGTGTGTGGGATGTGGATCGAGTCCTTGTTCGGTTCAGTAATGGATGATATTCTCCAACCGATGTAACACTCAGATCTCGTACAGATGGTGCACTCAGGGTCATCTCTGGCCCAGTCAGCGACACCTTTGCCCCCAAATCCGAGGGTTCTGGGCCCCCTCCCCCAAACCACACCAGCTCCAGAGACATTCTGAGATGGCACTGCCAGTGCAGCGAGATCACAGGCACAGAAACAGGCCATATTGCAGAAACAGGCCATTCAGCCCATCGAGTCTGCTCCACCATTTGGTCAGATCGTGGCTTATCTGATAATCTTCCATTCCACTGTCCTCCGTTTACCCTCTGAGGGGGAGTGCTGTATCCCCCAGAGATGCCAAATCTTTGATGAAACAATAAACCTCTCTCCACCAAATGTAAAATCCCCTACAGCCACTGTTTGAAGATTTGTCGGTGCCCGTGTTCCTGCTTCTCATCAACTTCTCTCACCAAGAGTTTAATCTAGTTTCTCCTAAATATCTCTTGGAGACCTGGGACTGGATATAGTCTCTATGTACGTAAAAACAATGACTGCAGATGCTGGAAACCAGATTCTGGATTAGTGGTGCTGGAAGAGCACAGCAGTTCAGGCAGCATCCAAGGAGCTTCGAAATCGACGTTTCGGGCAAAAGCCCTTCATCAGGAATAAAAGCTGCTGTGCTCTTCCAGCACCACTAATCCATAGTCTCTATGTAGCCTGGTTCTCTCTCACAGCCTTCCAATGACAGTCTCAAGCCTGGTTAGTCTCGATTGTGCTAAATGTAATTTATCTTCCTCATGTTGGCTTCCTGTTCTGCCTCAGCAGGATAAATCTTTCAAACTTCCTCATTCACCTCATCCTCCCTCCAGGTTCCTCCATTCTCAGAAAGCCCCAACGCCATTTCTTGTTATCTGTTTTACCTTAATGTTCCCTAATATTTCCTTATGGCAGTGAGATAGAGGATCAGCCATGATCATGTTGAATTGTGGAACAGGCTCAAAGGGCCGAATGGCCTACTCCTGCTCCTAGTTCCTACGTTTACGTAGCTCAGGGTCAGATTATATTCCTGGATCAATAAGACAGCAAATCTAGCTCAAGGAAGCGAAGACAGTCAGTGACAGGTGAAGCAATGTGGATCGCGACATGTGCACAAGGCCAGACCTGGATAAATACTGAGAGCCCTGAAGGTGTATTGGAACAGGAGGAGGCCATTCAGCCCCTCCAGCCTGTTCTGCCATCCAGTGAGATCATGGCTGATCTGTGGTCTAACTCCATATCCCTGCCTTTGGCACAGATCCCTTAATACCTTTGCTTAACAAACATTTGTTTATCTCAGATTTAAGATTAACACCTAATCCCGCATCCACTGCAGTTAGTGGAAGAGAGTTCCTAACCTTTCCCACCCTCTGTGTGTAGAAGTGCACCTAACATCTCTCCTCAAAGGACTGGCCCCAATTCTCAGACTATGCTCCCTTGGCTAAGAATGTGTGTATGTGAGTGTGTATGTGTGAGAGTGTGTGTCTGTGTGTGTCTGTGAGAATGTGTGTCTGTGAGAATGTGTGTGTGTCTGTGAGTGTGTGTGTCTGTGTGTGTGTATGTCTGTGTGTGTGTGAGAATGTGTGTGTATGTATGTGGCGAGAGTGTGTATGTGAGAGTGTGTGTGTATCTGTGAGAATGTGTGTGTGTATGTGGGAGAGTGTGTATGTGAGAATGTGTGTGTGTATGTGGGAGAGTGTGTATGTGAGAATGTGTGTGTGTGTATGTGGGGAGAGTGTGTATGTGAGAATGTGTGTGTGTGTATGTGGGGAGAGTGTGTATGTGAGAGTGTGTGTGTATCTGTGAGAATGTGTGTGTGTATGTGGGAGAGTGTGTATGTGAGAATGTGTGTGTGTGTATGTGGGGAGAGTGTGTATGTGAGAATGTGTGTGTGTATGTGGGGAGAGTGTGTATGTGAGAGTGTGTGTGTATCTGTGAGAATGTGTGTGTGTATGTGGGAGAGTGTGTATGTGAGAATGTGTGTGTGTGTATGTGGGGAGAGTGTGTATGTGAGAATGTGTGTGTGTGTATGTGGGGAGAGTGTGTATGTGAGAGTGTGTGTGTATCTGTGAGAATGTGTGTGTGTGTATGTGGGAGAGTGTGTATGTGAGAATGTGTGTGTATGTATGTGGGGAGAGTGTGGGGTGGGGGGGGAGAGGCCATGGATGGATCTGAAAACAAAGATGCAGAGGAGATTTTCTAGGATGTTGCCTGGTATGGAGGGAAGGTCTTACGAGGAAAGGCTGAGGGACTTGAGGCTGTTTTCGTTAGAGAGAAGAAGGTTGAGAGGTGACTTAATAGAGACATATGAGATAATCAGAGGGTTAGATAGGGTGGGCAGGGAGGGCCTTTTTCCAAGAATGGGGACGGCGAGCACGAGGGGGCATAGCTTTAAACTGAGGGGTGATAGATATAGGATAGAAGTTAGAGGTAGTTTCTTTACTCAGAGAGTAGTAAGGGTATGGAATGCTTTGCCTGCAACGGTAGTAGATTTGCCAAGTTTAAGTGCATTTAAGTCGTCATTGGACAGGCAAATGGACGTACATGGAATAGTGTAGGTGGGATGGGCTTCAGATTAGTATGACAGGGCGGCGCAACATCGAGGGCCGAAGGGCCTGTACTGCACTGTAATGTTCTATGTTCCATGAGAATCTTTAAATTGGTGTCATCAAGTCACTGAGGTCTACAGCACAGGAAAGGGCCCTTCAACCCACCGAGTCTGCACCAGTCAAAATCCACCACTTGACTGTTATAATCTTGACATCACAAGTGCATATCTAAATATTTCTTAAATGTTCTGAGGATTTCTCCCCTACAGGCAGCGAGTTCCAGATTCCCACTACCCTCTGGCATACCTCTGGTTTTTCCACAGATTTCCTCTAAACCTCCTGCCCCTGAGTTTAAATCTTTGCCCCTCAGTCCTTGATTCCTCCATCATGGGGAGACCTCCCTTCCTGTCCACCCAGTCTATGCTCCTCCTAAAGTTAGACAATTCAGACATGTCCTCCCCCAGCCTCCTGTGGCCCTCAGCCTGTCCAATCTCCAATGGGATGTTGGACCAGGAGCACAGGGGTGGGTAAGAACTTGAGAGCTGACCTGCACTGGGTGTTTCGTATCGTTATGGTTCAGTTATTAAATAAATCGTGCAATGTTCAAGATTTCTCCATCAATACGCAGTGCATGTAGTTAACAGGAATCTCCACCAGGTGGTGCTCTGACTGCTCCTGAAGTGCCTCGGGCAAAATCAAACTTCATTCCTTTTCAAAACTTGGATGAACTTTTAACATTGCGTCCCCCCGGGCAAATCCCTTAGAGTTAAATTAGCATCTGTGCAAATTAGGTGATAAGCTCACTGTGAGTGTCAATTTCGACTCAAGGAAGCTGGAAGACAAGGGGCTGCTGGTAATATTTCATCTGTGTAAAAATCTCGGATTGGACAACATTCAGCCCTCCAGCCCCCGACACCAAGCAGGGGCTGTTCGACCTGGAGAGGCGACACCAGAATGATCCCAGGTCTGAAAGGGTTAAATTACTCAGCCAGGTATCACGCAGGCTCCATCGTGTTTCAGGAATGTTCTGTTTTTATCAGGTTTGATCTTGCAGAGTTTGGGCTATAGAGGGCTCAGGGAGAATCTGGCAACATTTAAAGTGTTTGACCAATTTGGTTGAGGGGGGTGGGGGTGGAGAGAGAGAGAGCTGGTTTTGTTTACTGATGGGAGTGTCCAGGAGAAGGCAGCAGAACCTTAAAAATGAAAGTCAGATCAAATGAAAGAAAGGTCACAAAAATGTTTTCATCACATCAAGGAGAGTAAAACTCAATAGAATTCTACAAAATGCACAGCACAAAAACAGGCCAGCCATGCAGTCCTGGCTGTGTGTGTTAATCTGGGTCACTCACATCCCTATCTCACCACTCTCAGTAACACTCTCAGTTCCTTTCTTATTGATGTACTTACCCAGATCCTTTCTCAATATATCTCTGTTCACACTCTCCCCATTCTCTGGATGAAGACTTTTCTCCTGAATTCCCTTGTGGGATTTATTATTGACTGTCATTTAGTTATCACCCTTAGATCCAGAGCTCACTCCCTTTGTCTTACTCTCTCTCTCGCTCTCGAAAGGCTGTTAAGACTGGGGTTCATTTGAAAATATCAAGCCTTGTGAGTTGAGGTGTCAGCTGGCATGTTTAAACCGAATGGCAGTACAGTACATGCTGGAGGGACTGAATGGCCTCCCCTTGCTCCTGTGATGTATCTCTGAGAGTTTCCTGCAGGTGTCAGGATTGCCAATGGTGGAATGATGCCGGAGCATCTTGACTGTTTGAGTTTGCTGCAATTTCCCATGGTTCCTCAGCTTTTACAATTACAATAAACTATCAAACCACAGCCTCGCTTTTCCTGGGCCTTGCAGTGAAGGGTCCCCAGCATTATAATTCAATCTCATCACAGAGCCGATCACAAACAACAGGAAACGAAAGCTCCTGTTTGCTGGTGTTGTTTATGATGGTTTCTCCAGTTGTGAAATAAAGAACAATAAATGACTGTCTGGGAGTGATTACGAGACAGCAATCTGATTGAGAGCTTGAGAAGGATGTCAGAAGCAAAGCTCCTGTGAGCTGTAACCATTATGTAAACCTAGGGATTAGATTACAGCTTTGCAATCACTCCCTGCTTTGTGATATTATTCATAATATATACCGTTTGTGGGTGTTTGAGTCAGGGTTAGGATTGGCAGCAGCTGCCATTGTGTTCTGGGTAGCTGGCTGGTGATTATAGGCTCGTGGGAGAATTCGTGATTTTGATGTAATTTCTTCTTCAATAAAACTTGTGAGCTGCAGCTGAGAGTTTGGAAAGTGCACCAAAACACAAATGCCTTCCGTCACTGAGTCCCAGCCAAGCCAGGGTCAAATCTCAGAAGCTTCTTCCCAAAGGGACATGGAACCTGCAACTTGCACTGATTTGATTAAAGTCTTCATGGAAACAGTGTAGAGAGAGCCTTACTCTGTATCTAACCCTGTGCTGTCCCTGTCCTGGGAGTGTTTGATGGGGGACAGAGTAGAGTGAGCTTTACTCTGTATCTAACACTGTGCTGTCCCTGTCCTGGGAGTGTTTGATGGGGACAGTGTAGAGAGAGCTTTACTCTGTATCTAACCCTGTGCTGTCCCTGTCCTGGGAGTGTTTGATGAGGGACAGTGTAGAGGGAGCTTTACTCTGTAGATAACCCCGTGCTGTCCCTGTGCTGGGAGTGTTTGATGGGGACAGTGTAAAGGGAGCTTTACTCTGTATCTAACCGTGTGCTGTCCCTGTCCTGGGAGTGTTTGATGGGGGTACAGTGTAGAGGGAGCTTTACTCTGTATCTAGCCCCGTGCTGTTCCTGTCCTGGGGATGTTTGATAGGGGACAGTGTAGAGGGAGCTTTACTCTGTATCTAACCCCGTGCTGTCCCTGTGCTGGGAGTGTTTGATGGGAGACAGTGTAGAGAGAGCTTTACTCTGTATCTAATCCTGTGCTGTCCCTGTCCTCGATTGTTTGATGGGGACAGATTAGAGGGAGCTTTACTCTGTATCTAACCCCGTGCTGTCCCTGTCCTGGGGATGTTTGATAGGGGACAGTGTAGAGGGAGCTTTACTCTGTATCTAACCCCGTGCTGTCCCTGTGCTGGGAGTGTTTGATGGGGGACAGTGTAGAGGGAGCTTTACTCTGTATCTAACCCTGTGCTGTCCCTGTGCTGTGAGGGTTTGATGGGAAGAGTGTAGAGGGAGCTTTACTCTGTATCTAACCCTGTGCTGTCCCTGTGCTGGGAGTGTTCGAAAGGGGGACAGTGTAGAGGGAGCTTTACTCTGTATTTAACCCTGTGCTGGGAGTGTTTGATGGGGACAGTATAGGGAGGACCTTTACTCTGTATCTAACCCTGTGCTGTCCCTGTGCTGGGAGTGTTTGATGGGGGACAGTGTAGAGGGAGCTCCAATCTCAGTCTAAAGGAGTACAGGGAGCTTCACTCGGTATTGAATGGCAGTGGGTCAAGCTCCTGTTGGGAGTTTTAGGGGGAGTGTGGAGGTGAGCCCTGACAGTGCAGCTTCCTGGGTGGGAGCTGCCTCGCGGGATTGCTGCTGTCCTTCTGCATGGATATATTGACGGATTTCCTGAAATTGAGTTCATGTCAAAGATTTCCCGGGTTAAAGGTAGAGGTGGGATCCAGCTCAGCAACATTGAGCCAAGGGCCGGTTAATCATTGTCCCAGTGTTGGCAGCAACAGGGCCTCTACCCAACTGCCAACCTTGTGAGTGAACCTTTTCTGTTACACATTAATCGCAGACACAGCCCGATCTCGGAACTCCAAATCCTGTTAGATACACTCCACTTGGCACTGGATTCTGAGGGTGGCAGTCCAGCTCAGTATGTGCGAGTTGCATTTCTATAGCACCCTTGAGCAGTGCAAACCAAAGTAATGCAGCAGCAGCAGCAGCATTTTCAACCATCCTTACAAACCCAGATCCATTTGGAGATAGCTGGGTGAGAGAACAGCAAGGTGTATAAGGAGGGAACCGCAGAGCTCAAGCCCAACTCAGCTCGAAGTGAGCCACCAACAGCAGAACGATTCAAATCAGCGATCCCCACAAGGTCACAATTAAAGAGTACACAAATCTCAGAGGGGTATAGGGACTGGAGGGGGTTACAGAGATAGAAAGGGGGTGTAGGGGCTGGAGGGGGTTACAGAGATAGGGACGGGGTGTAGGGGCTGGAGGGGGTTACAGAGATAGGGAGGGGGTGTAGGGGCTGGAGGGGGTTACAGAGATAGGGAGGGGGTGTAGGGGCTGGAGGGGGTTACAGAGATAGGGAGGGGGTGTAGGGGCTGGAGGGGGTTACAGAGATAGGGAGGGGGTGTAGGGGCTGGAGGAGGTTACAGAGATAGGGAGGGGGTGTAGGGGCTGGAGGGGGTTACAGAGATAGGGAGGGGGTGTAGGGCTGGAGGGGGTTACAGAGATAGGGAGTGGGTGTAGGGGCTGGAGGGGGTTACAGAGATAGGGAGGAGGTACAGGGGCTGGAGGGGGTTACAGAGATAGGGAGGAGGTACAGGGGCTGGAGGGGGTTACAGAGATAGGGAGGGGGTGTAGGGGCTGGAGGGGGTTACAGAGATAGGGAGGGGGTGTAGGGCTGGAGGGGGTTACAGAGATAGGGAGTGGGTGTAGGGGCTGGAGGGGGTTACAGAGATAGGGAGTGGGTGTAGGGGCTGCAGGGGGTTACAGAGATAGGGAGGGGGTGTAGGGCTGGAGGGGGTTACAGAGATAGGGAATGGGTGTAGGGGCTGGAGGGGGTTACAGAGATAGGAAGTGGGTGTAGGGGCTGCAGGGGGTTACAGAGATAGGGAGGAGGTACAGGGGCTGGAGGGGGTTACAGAGATAGGGAGGGGGTGCAGGGGCTGGAGGGGGTTACAGAGATAGGGAGGGGGTGTAGGGCTGGAGGGGGTTACAGAGATAGGGAGTGGGTGTAGGGGCTGCAGGGGGTTACAGAGATAGGGAGGGGGTGTAGGGCTGGAGGGGGTTACAGAGATAGGGAATGGGTGTAGGGGCTGGAGGGGGTTACAGAGATAGGAAGTGGGTGTAGGGGCTGCAGGGGGTTACAGAGATAGGGAGGAGGTACAGGGGCTGGAGGGGGTTACAGAGATAGGGAGGTGGTGCAGGGGCTGGAGGGGGTTACAGAGATAGGGAGGGGGTGTAGGGCTGGAGGGGGTTACAGAGATAGGGAGTGGGTGTAGGGGCTGGAGGGGGTTACAGAGATAGGGAGTGGGTGTAGGGGCTGGAGGGGGTTACAGAGATGGGGGGGTATAGGGGCTGGAGGGGGTTACAGAGATGGGGGGTATAGGGGCTGGAGGGGGTTACAGAGATAGGGGGGTATAGGGGCTGGAGGGGGTTACAGAGATAGGGAGGGGGTGTAGGGGCTGGAGGGGGTTACAGAGATAGGGAGGGGGTGTAGGGGCTGGAGTGGGTTACAGAGATAGGGAGGGGGTGTAGGGGCTGGAGGGGGTTACAGAGATAGGGATGGGGTGTAGGGGCTGGAGGGGGTTACAGAGATAGGGAGGGGGTGTAGGGGCCGGAAGCGGGTTACAGAAATAGGGGGTGTAGGGGCTGGAGGGGGTTACAGAGATAGGGAGGGGGTGTAGGGGGTTACAGAGATAGGGAGGGGGTGTAGGGGCTGGAGGGGGTTACAGAGTTGGGAGTGGGTGTAGGGGCTGGAGGCGGTTACAGAGATAGGGAATGGATGCAGGGGCTGGAGAGGGTGGGTGTGAGCTGGGAGAGTGAGGATGAGCTGGACGGGTGGGAGTGAGCTGGACGGGTGGGAGTGAGCTGGGATGGTGGGAGTGAGCTGGGGGTGTGGGAGTGAGCTGGGCGGGTGTGAGTGAGCTGGGAGGGTGGGGGTGAGCTGGGAGGGTGGGGGTGAGCTGCCTCCTTGAATTGCTGCCGTTTTTGGGGAATAGTGGGACTCATAATGCTGTTAGCAAGTAGACTTTAACTCAATGACACTGAAAAAACATATTGATATCCAAGTTAGAATGATAAGGGGAACTTGCAGGACGTCGTGTCCCCCTGTATCTGCTGCGCTAGCCCTTCTAAATGGAAGTGGCTGTGGGTTTGGAAGGTACTGTCTGAGGATCTTTTGTGAATTTCTGTGTGGCATCTTGTAGATAGTACACCCTGCTGCTACTGAGCGTCAGTGGTGGAGGGAGGGGATGCTTGTGGATGTGGTGCCAATCAAGCGGGGGCTGCTTTGTCCTGAATGGTGTCCATCACACTCCTGACTTGTGCCTTGTAGATGGTGGACAGGCTTTGGGGAGTCAGGGGATGAGTTACTCACTGCAGTATTCCCAGCCTCTGACCAAGGAAAGCCACGGTGAATAACTGACTTCCTCTGTCGTGGCTAGAAGAGGTTACAGAGATATGGAGAGACAAAACCATGGAGGCATTTGAAAACAACTGAGACTATGAGAATCTGAGGGACTGCTGTCACTGTAGGTCAGTGAGTATGAGGTTGATGAGTGAATAGAGCTTGGTATCAGGACAGCAGAGGTTCAGATGAGCTAAAGTTTATAAAATGTGGAAAATGTCAGAAGAAAAGATCACTGCAGGTAATAAAGATGAACCTCCAGAGAAGAAGGCAGGAGCAAAGGGGCAAGAGGTGAGCGGTTAATGACCAGGATAGTTCAGCAACCTCACACCATTGTATTTGCTCCAACCCTGAATCTCTTGATGACAGCAGAGGTTCGGGGAAACTGCTGGATTGTTCCATCTAACCATACGGGTGGCTCTGCAAGGTTCTGTCCAAATTCCACTTTCCCAGCACTGAAAACCTCATCAAGCAACTTCTGCCAATGCAATATGACTGAGACACTCTCTCTGTGCAAGCAAGGTGTTACTCAGTGCCAAGCGGAACTGGCTTTCTCCTCAAACCGTGCAGGCCCCGTGACTGTTAGATTAACGAGTGTCCTAGTGAACAGAATATTCCAGGTTGGAACGGGCTTCCTTGGTTCCGTACTGAGGTTGAAAATGGATTAAAAATATTTAACCATCAACCGCAACAATTTTGCTGGACAATTATTGACGGAAACATTTGCGTGTTCTTGATGTGGAGGTGCCAGTGTTGGACTGGGGTGGACACATTTAAGAGGTCACACAACACCAGGTTATAATCCAACAGGCTTATTTGGAAGCACTGACTTTCATAACGATGCTATTGGGCTATAACCCAGTGTCGTGTGAGTTCTGATTTTATGAATTCTGACATTGGATATCATTGCCCCAACATTTATTATTTACCCCGAGTGTCCCTTGCACTGACTGTCTTGTTTGGGGCCATTTCAGAGAGCACTGGGTCTGGTATTGCTGTGGGTGTGGAGTCACGTGTATACTAGACTGGGTAAAGATGGCAGATTGCCTTCCCTTAAAAGAGTCAACCAGATGGGTTTGTCGATGATAGTTTCCTGCTCACCTTTGTCAGGACTGCTTTGCAATTCCAGATTTTATTTATGGAACTGAAACGCCATGTGTTCCCACAGCATTAACTGTGCCAATCCCAGTGACCCACACCCCGCAGAATCAGGGTGCTGTGAGACACGTCACCCAGTTCGGGCAGTGACAGAGAGGAATTTCATCTCTTGGGTCATTAAGAATAGTCAAGGCTGAGATAGACCAATGTTTTATCTGTGAGGACTCGAGGGTCATGGGAACAAGGCAGGAAAGTGGGATGGAGGATGAGCAGATCAGCTATGATCTCATTGAATGGCAGAGCAGACCTGA
Organism: Chiloscyllium plagiosum; assembly: GCF_037043375.1. Lineage (NCBI taxonomy): Eukaryota > Metazoa > Chordata > Chondrichthyes > Orectolobiformes > Hemiscylliidae > Chiloscyllium > Chiloscyllium plagiosum. The sequence continues at coordinate 4,633,169 of NW_028270170.1, forward strand.
TTGGCTGAATGGCCTACGTCTACTTTGATGTCTTATAGGGTCCTGGACTCTCCCACAGGGGCAAACAATCTCTCCATATCTCCCCTGTGGAGTACCCTAAGAATCTTTTATGTTTCAATAAGGTCACCCCTCATTCTTCGAAACTCCAATGAACACAGGCCCAACCTATTCAGCATCTCCTCATCAGACAGTCTCTCCATTGTCTGTTTCTGCTGAGTCAACCCTCTTTGGACTACCTCTGACGCCCATCTATCTTTCTTTAGAGCAGGCGCCCAAATCCATTTTCTGTATTCCAAGTGTGTATCGCAGACCAGGCCATTCCTGCAGGTTTGTTAAGAAACCAGGTGAAAGGCTGCAACTCGCTATGGGCACTGCCATTTGTTATTTTGACCCCTGGAATGACCAATCTATTTTGGAAAGGTTGCTAACTCTGTTAAAAGGCAACGTTAGCTTGCTCTCTCCCCACCGATGCTGCCTGTTTTCAGGGCTACAGAGTGTGTGGGTTTTATTGTTGCCATGTCCATGAGTGGGAGGGCCAGAGGATCGCGTCCAGCTCTCGCTCTCTGCCCCCCCCCCAAGTTCTGCGGGAGTTCATTCCGAAATTCCATTTCCTTCACAGCGCCGTTACTCTGCGAGCCTGCTGCAGTGGAGACACTATCAGAATGATACATCTCCTTCAGCATGTGGGAGATTAAGATCTGCCCACCGGAGGGATTGAAGATGGAACAGCTTTATTGGTCAGCTGTAATGTTTAAATTAATGTTTCATCACAGATTTTACTTCCTATTTGAGATTTCAGGGAATGCAGGAACATCTGTCTGTAGCACAGTGGCCAATCAGGTGATGAGGGTTTGTGCACAGTCTGGGAGTATGAGTAACAAGGAGAGTGTGTGAGAATGCCTTTCATTTCACTCTCTTGCCTACACCCACCGGCTCAGGGCTCATCTCAGAATTAAAGAGGGGCCTGAAAGCCCCACTCCAGACTCAGGTTCAAAATCAGTCGGAGGGTCATTGCTGAGGGAGTGTCGCACTGTCGGAGGGTCAGTGGTGAGGGAGTGCCGCACTGTCGGAGGGTCAGTGCTGAGGGAGTGCCGCACTGTCGGAGGGTCATTGCTGAGGGAGTGCCGCACTGTCGGAGGGTCAGTGCTGAGGGAGTGCCGCACTGTCGGAGGGTCATTGCTGAGGGAGTGCCGCACTGTCGGAGGGTCAGTGCTGAGGGAGTGCCGCACTGTCGGAGGGTCAGTGCTGAGGGAGTGCCGCACTGTCGGAGGGTCAGTGCTGAGGGAGTGCCGCACTGTCGGAGGGTCAGTGCTGAGGGAGTGCCGAACTGTCGGAGGGTCAGTGCTGAGGGAGTGCCGCACTGTCGGAGGGTCAGTGCTGAAGGAGTGCCGCACTGTCGGAGGGTCAGTGCTGAGGGAGTGCCGCACTGTTGGTGGGTCAGTGCTGAGGGAGTGCCGCACTGTCGGAGGGTCAGTGCTGAGGGAATGCCGCACTGTCTTAGCATCAGCACTGAGGGGGTGCCGCATTGTTGCGGGCTCTGTTAGTGAGACACTAAATTGGAGACTCAACTGACCTCTCAGATAAACATGACGAATCTAATTATTTCAATCAGTCTGGGATCAATCCCCTCTCTGGCTAAGGTCACCATGAAAGCCTCTCCTTTTTAACCTCTCCCATCCTCTGAGGCGTGCTGATCCTCAGGTTCAGTCATCTGCAGTCTTCTCTCTCTAATGACAAGGCAGCCCCTAGATCTGGTAGGACTATGGTGACTCTACTACCTTTACTCTCAGCTTTCTGTCTGGTAACTATCCATAGTTGTTGGTACCCACCCCCTGCCCAGCCAGTCTCATGAAGATTTTTTTTTAACCAATTTTCTGTGTGGAACCTTATCAGGAGTTTCTGAAAGTGCAAATACATGACATCTACTGACTGTCCTTTATCTGTGCTACAAATAACATCCTCAAAAATAAATCCAAGTTTCTCAATCGTGATTTCAGTTTCATGAATCCATGTCAACTCTCTCCAACTTTGCTATTTTAAAAAAAAGTCCAGTCATCATACCCTTTCGGATGGATTTGCAACATTTCTCCTGTTCAGACAATGAACTAACAGGTTGTGTAACTCCTTCTCCTTCTGCTTTTAACCCTATGGTTACATTTGTTACTTTTTTGTGGGCAAGTTCCAGTCAGGGGTCTATAGAATTACAAAAGCCAGCACCAGTGCATCCACCATCTCTATTACAACTTTCTTGAAAATATTCTGGAATGAAGCAGATTTATCAATCCTCAATCCTGTTAATTTTCAAATACCTCTTTGCTCACACTAATACTTCCAATTTTCTCAGTTATAGAAGTCCCTTGGTTACCAAGTATTTCTGGGAGAATTTCCGGTTCACATATCAACAGAAGCTTTTACAGCTCACATTTATGTTTCTTACGACCTTACTTTCATATTCTCCTTTCCTGTGCCCTATTAATTCTTTAGTCCAAAATTGCTCCCAATCTTACTTCTGGTATTTCTTTAAAGCATCTTATTTGATGTAATGCTACCTTTAATGTCTTTTGTTGATTCACCATCCCTATGGACGTGTGGCTTGTCCAGTTTCTCCTTAAAAATACTGACATTATTCACCTCAATCACTCCCCCTGGGAGGGAGTTTCACAGTCTCGCTATTCTCTGGGTAAAGAAGTTTCCTTGGAATTCCTTATCGGATATCTGTCTTAAGATTGACAGCCTCTAATTATGCCTCTTCTCTTCAAAACGAACCATTCTCTCTGTAACAATTCTATTAAAACCCTCGATCATTTGAAAACTATCTTTGGTTTTGCCCCCTTCACCATCCCCCCCACCCCTCCGCCCCCAGCTTCCACTGGGGAAGAGAGGCAACCGAGGCCTGTCCCTCCTTTCCTGATGTAGAAACCCCACGTTTCAAGAATCAGGAACAAGTGGAAGTGTTTGAGGAGCATTAGATACAGACAGAATGTCCTGCCTTAAAGTGGACACAGGTATATTAACTTACAAAAGAGGCTGGGATCAACACCTGAAAACAACAAATTAACAGGGCTCTGGAGAAGCCGGGCCGTGAGGAACTACTCACTTCATCCTTTTGAAGGTACAGTACAAAGATGGGAGGCTGAATGGCCTCCATCTGTGCAATAGGGCGCTGTGCATTTTGTAATGATCCTGCGGTCTGTATTCTGGCAGAACGCTGAAGATTAATCATTAATTTTTGTAGGATCCTGAATCCGGGAGGTTTGGCATCTGCACTGACTTCTCACCTCTACACTCCTCTCCGGAACATTCTATCCTGGTCTTGCAGAGAGGATTGGCAAGTTATCTCAGTTATTTGGGGGATTGTACACTTAAAGATTTTTATTGAGTTCTGCTATTGAGAGACAATTCCATATGAGGCAGCGTTGGTTTAAAATGGCTGAACCATGACCTTTATTTAATTAACGTGCGACAGAGGATGAATGACAGCTAACACTGTTTAAAGTCGCTCCTCTTCCTTCTGGAGAGAATTCTGGATGTTTACCATGAATCTGTGATGCCCAGGCGTCCAGCAGAGAAAATTAAAAACTTCTTTGTTGCCATTAACCGTCAATGTTGCATCATGGGCTCTGGGCGATGTCAGAGGGCACAGCACTGGAAGAGAAATTGAGATTGGAAGGAATGTACAAGGAGTTCATCAAAACACAGCAGTCTGGGGTGCGTTCCCCCTTGTTACTACTTGCCACTGGAATTATAAATGCTTCTTCTGATAAATCTCTGAGCTCCAACATCGCTACTGTTCCTAATTCTCACACTGCTGCACTCAGTCTCCTTTCCCAAAGGTACTGATGCGTGTTGGGATATCATCCCACAAACAGCAGCCTGTGGGGAGGGGGTCTGACCAAGACCCAATCTTGAACTGCTCCCCATCAACCTCAAAGCTGGTGGCCATTCAGCCCTTCAGACCTCCTTCAATGTTCAAACACATCATTTCGAATCTTCATCTTAACTCCACTTTCATTTCACAGCTTGGTTCCGATGTTTACCATCGTGTGTGTGTCTGTGTCTGTATGCGTTCAATCACTGGATATGGGCTTTGAGAAATCTTTTACCCTCCTGCATGCTGATGGATCTCAGTCCATCTGCTCAAAATGATATAATGCTCCCTCAGTTTTGTACCTTACTGTTCACTAACACTATATGAGTCTCTAATTACTACAGACAGATTAATGTCTCCACTAAAACCAGACACACAGATTTTTTATGTTTTTGCTCTACTGATGCCAATTTGTCACCTTTTCCATCTGGAAGGACAAGGGCAGCAGATACAGGAACACGGCCCCCTGCAAGTTCCCCTCCAAGTCACATCCCACCCTGACTTGGAAATATATCACCGCACCTTCCTGGGTCCTGGGTCACAATCCTGGAACCGCGGCTGGCATTGGGGATATCCTCAACACAAACAGGCTGCAGCGGTTCAGCCACCAGCTCACCACCCCCCCAACCCCGACCTTCTCGAGAGCCAATGACGGATGGGCACAAAGGAGTAAAAGACCACTGAGTACAAAGGGTAAACGCCCCAATGATATCCCACTGAAAAGGAGTAACTCACTGGGAGTGGGGACAGACCAAGAGGCAGTACTCTCTGATACTCCCATTCTAGCCTTGTTCACACCCCCTCCACCACTCCTCACCTTCCTAGCCCCCAGCCCCCCACCATCCTAGCCCCCACCTTCCTAGCCCCACCCCCCACCTTCCCAGCCCCCAACCCCCACCTTCCTAGCTTGCCCACCACCAACCCACTGCCATTCTCATCCCCAGTAGCTGCTAGCCATGTTTGGGTGTTTTCATGTTATAGAATCCCTAAAGTGTGCAATTAGGGCATTCAGCCCATCGAGTCCCCACTGACACCCTCACCTCCCCCCCCAAAAGAGCATCCCACCCAGACTCATTGCCCTACCTTATTCCAAGCATGTAGGTACAGCTGGCAGTGAACAAAGCTAATAGCATGCTGGCCTTCATAACAAGAGGAATTGAGTATAGAAGCAAAGAGGTCCTTCTGCAGCTGTACAGGGCCCTAGTGAGACCGCACCTGGAATATTGTGCTTAGTTTTGGTCTCCAAATTTGAGGAAAGACATTCTGGCTATTGAGGGAGTGCAGCGTAGGTTCACGAGGTCAATTCCCGGAATGGCGGGACAATCTTACATTGAAAGATTGGAGTGACTGGGCTTGTATACCCTTGAGTTTAGAAGGCTGAGAGGGGATCTGATTGAGACGTATGAGATTATTAAAGGATTGGACACTCTGGAGGCAGGAAGCATATTTCCGCTGATGGGTGAGTCCCGAACCAGAGGACACAGTTTAAAAATAAGGGGTAGGCCATTTAGAAGAGAGTTGAGGAGAAACGTCTTCACCCAGAGAGTGGTGAGTGTGTGGAATGCTCAGCCCCAGAAGGCTGTGGAGGCCAAGTCTCTGGATACTTTCAAGAAAGAGTTGGATAGAGCTTTTAAGGATAGTGGAATCAAGGGTTATGGGGATAAGGCAGGAACAGGATACTGATTGAGGATGATCAGCCATAATCATAATGAATGGTGGTGCTGGCTCGAAGGGCCGAATGGCTTACTCCTGCACCTATTGTCTATTGTCTATTACTCCCATGGCCAAGCAAGGTTGCACATCCCTGAACACTATGGGGTAATCTAGCATGGCTAATCCACCCTAACCTGCACATCTTTGGACTGTGGGAAGAAACCGGAGTACCCGGAGGAAACCCACGCAGACATGGGGAGAATGTGCAAACTCCACACAGACAGTCACCCGAGGCTGGAATCGAACCTGATGCTGTGAGGCAGTGGTGCTAACCACTGAGCCACCGTGCTGCCCCATTTAATACAACTACATGTGGCATAAAACAGTGGTATCTGGCTCCAAGAAGTTGACTTTGTCCTGGACATAACTCATCATCTTACATTTTAAATTTTGGAAGAATTGTACGGGTAGAGTTTTTCTTTTTGGGGTCATGGGACTTGGCTGCAGTACGTTCTGTAAAGTGACCTCCTTCAATTCCCCAAAGTCTATAATCCCCAATGGAAAACACTCTCTTTGGTTGCAATTTTAATTTAATTTAAAACATAAGGTATCCCAACTTTGTTCGGAGTCTCTGAAAGCAATAGGGAATGTTCAGCAATAACAAAAACACCATACCCAGAGGATGCTGGAAATCTGAAACAGACAAGAATTGCTGAAGAAACTCAGCACGTCTGGCAGCATTTGTGGAGAGAGAATCAGAGTTAATGTCTTGAAGCTGACATGATTTTTTTTTAACACTGGAGAGTTGTATTGGACTGAGAGCACTAACTCTCATTCTCTCTCCTTTTACATTTTAAGCTTAGAATACAAACCTGCCCTTCAGATTTCATAGGCTTCCATCAGGTAATCCTTGGGCACTATGCCGACTACACCATCCATCTCACCAACCCACCATCCGTAGGGACTGTAGTCCTGAAAGAAAATAGGGACAAAGATTCTGCTGTTAAGCTCTTTCTGTTCCTGGGTATGAAGTTCATGAGTTTGAGTCTTACTCACAGGACCTGAGGACTTGCTGCAGTGCTGCCCTCCCGGGGGTATGTGTTGCCCTCCCATGGGGTAAATGTTGCCCCTGCCAGGGAGTAAGTATTGCCCCTGCCAGGGGCTATGTGCTGCCCTCCCAGGGGGTAGGTGTTGCCCTGCCAGGGAGTAAGTATTGCCCCTGCCAGGTTGTATGTGGTGCCCTCCCAGGGGGTAAGTGCTTCCCTCCCAGGGGTTAAGTGTTGCCCTGCCAGGGGGTAAGTGCTGCCCTCCCAGGGGTTAAGTGTTGCCCCTGCCAGGGGGTGCCATCTTCCAGGGTAGGCTAATCTAGACTCTGATTTCCAGCATCTGCAGTCCTCACTTTTGCCTCGTTGATTCTAACCTTACTGTAATCTAGAGTCCCATTCGCCATCTCAGGTGGATGTAAAAGTTCCTACGGCCACTATTCGAGCAGGGCAGACAGCCCCTGTATCACGGTCAATATTTGTCCCTCCGCCAACAATGATACACTGTCGTAGAGCTCAATGTCCTTTTTCTGTATTTGAGATCCTGCTCTGCTCTGATTGGCTGCGGCATTACCTATATTATAATGGCTGCCACACTATTTAAAGCACTTCACTGATGATAGAGTGCTTTGGGGTAGTGGTGGGGGTCCTGCGGTGCTGAAAGGTGCTACATAAATGCAAGTTCTAACTTTTTAAAATGAGGATAATGTGAAGACGGTTCCATTGTTATGAACAAAATCAAATGAGCTATGGATCTAAACTGATCTTATGGGCTTTGAAACTTAACAACAAATCTCTGCTTCAGTACTGAACCTGCACAGCCTGCAACGTGATCATTAATATTTCAACAGATGGGTTGCAAGAGAGAAAAAAAGAAATCTCGGAAAATGATTTGCACAAAACACTGAAATTATTTTTCTTTGTTATGGATGGGGTGACTTTGAGTCAGTAAGTATCTGGGACAAATCAGAGAGGGAGGACAGATGTAACACATGCAGACCATATTATTCAGCATCTCCCTTTTCTCCATCAGTGCATTGTGCCAATGATCCTAAGGTCATAATGACAGCAAAATGAAGAGTAGTAAAATCCTAAAGCTCCCATTTCGAATATTTACTTTGGGCTGGCATTAAACTGTGCAGCTGCTGGTTAATGACACTAGACTTGTAATATACTGAACTCATCTTGGGAATTCGGATTTCTGCCAGTTTCCTGGGGACTGGTTTGTCTCTCCTCCTCTCTGTCTCTGTGCCCCTTCAGTTACAGCGTGGTTTCATTACAGTGAGATGTTTACTGCGTAAGTCTCCCAATTGACCCTTTAACAGTCCCATGCTCAAACAGCCACGTCTCCGAGTTTGGTTTGGACCGGTGGTGAATGAGACAGCATGTGCCACCTGTAAATGTATCACACTGTAGGTCAGTCCCTTCTGGGAGACACTCTGACTATCACACTGTCTCAGTGCTCCAGGGTCATGCTGTTAAGTGACTGCCTGCAGGTTCCCCGGTGTTATCGGACATCCAGCACCAGCGACCGGGAGAGAGAGCTGATAGCTATTATTTTTGTTTGTCCCGTTGCCTTTGCCATTCTGTCTGGCTGCAAGATGTTGGCAACACAGTAGGGTCCCCTCGTTCATCAACCTTTAACCAGTACACCACCCTGTATTTGAGGTATGAAAGTAGAAACACTATGAATCAAAACGACCCGAGATTAAGAAGGCTTACTGCTGTTATTATGGCTCATTGATAACATAACCATATTTTACATCATGCCTAACAGTGCCAGTGATGGAACCCAAGCTGCATCCTGCAATATCCCTGGGTTAATGCGTGTCACATAACGGACATTAACACTGACAGGCAAAGTACTTACAGCCTCCTGTGTACATTAGGGGCAGGAAGAGGCCTTTCAGCCCTTCCAGTCTGCTCTGCCATTTAATTCGGTCCTGACTGATGTGCACCTCAATAACTCCATTCACAAGCTTCAAGTGTTTCAAGGTGCTTTACAAACAATCAGTAACCTTTGGAAGTGTAGGCGCTCACATAATGTAGGAAGTATAGCAGCTAATTTGCAAACAGGAAGATCCCACAAACACCGTGGGCATGGCACGGTTGCTCAGTGGTTAGCACTGCTGACTCACAGACCCGGGTTCAATTCCAGCCTAAGGCGACAGTCTGTGAGGAGTTTGCACATTCTCCCCGTGTCTGTGTGGGTTTCCTCCCACAGTCCAAAGATGTACAGGTTAGGTGAATTGGCCATGCTAAATTGCCCACAGGGTTCAGGGATGTGTAGGTGAGGTGCCTTAGTTAGGGTTAAATACAGGATAATAGGGCAGGGAAATGAGTCTGGTCGGTTACTCTTTGGAGAGTCGGTATGTGTTTGTTGGGCCGAAGGGCCTGTTTCCACACTGTAGGGATTCTATGAAAATAAAAGCCCAGATAATGTGCACTGGAGGTGCAGTTAATGGGTAAATATTAGTATCTGATCACCTTATGAACCCCTGGACTGTAAAATTTTAAAAACTGTGTACATGTGAGTGAGTGTATACAGGCGAGTGTGAGACTGTGTATGTCTCAGCAAGTGTATACAGGCGAGTGAGTGACTGTGTATGTCTGAGCGAGTGTATACAGGCGAGTGTGAGACTGTGTATGTCTCAGCAAGTGTATACAAGCGAGTGAGTGACTGTGTATGTCTGAGTGAGTGTATACAGGCGGGTGTGAGACTGTGTTTGTCTTAGCGAGTGTATACAGGCAAGTGAGTGACTGTGTATGCCTGAGTGACTGTATACAGGCGAGTGAGTGACTGTGTATGTCTGAGTGAGTGTATACAGGCGAGTGTGAAACTGTGTATGTCTGAGTGAGTGTATACAGGCAAGTGAGTGACTGTGTATGTCTGAGTGAGTGTATACAGGTGTGTGAGACTGTGTACATCTGACAGATGGTATACAGGCGAGTATGAGACTGTGTACGTCTGAGTGAGTGTATACAGGCGAGTGAGAGACTGTGTATGTCTGAGTGAGTGTATACAGGCAAGTGTGAGATAGTATATGTCTGAGTGAGTGTATACAGGTGAGTGAGAGACTGTGTATGTCTGAGTGAGTGTATACAGGCAAGTGTGAGACAGTATATGTCTGAGTAAGTGTATACAGGTGAGTGAGAGACTGTGTATGTCTGAGTGAGGGTATACAGGCGAGTGAGAGACTGTGTATGTCTGAGTGAGTGTATACAGGCGTGTGAGAGACTGTGTAAGTCTGAGTGAGTGTATACAGGTGAGTGAGACTGTTTAAGTCTGGGTGAATGAATACAGATGAGTGTATACAGGCAAGTGTGAGACAGTATATGTCTGAGTGAGTGTATACAGGTGAGTGTGAGACTGTGTTTGTCTGAGTGAGCATATGCAGGTGAGACTGTGCACATCTGAGTGAGTGTATACAGGTGAGTGTGAGACTGTGTGTGTCTGAATGAGTGAAACAGGCGAGTGTGAGATTGTGTACGTCTGAGTGAGTGTATACAGGCAAGTGTGAGACAGTATATGTCTGAGTGAGTGTATACAGGTGAGTGTGAGACTGTTTGAGTGAGCATATACAGGTGAGACTGTGCACATCTGAGTGAGTGTATACAGGCGAGTGTGAGACTGTGTGTGTCTGAGTGTAACAGGTGAGTGTGAGACTGTGTACGTCTGAGTGAGTGTATACAGGCGAGTGAGAGACTGTGTATGTCTGAGTGAGTGCATATAGGTGTGTGAGACTGTGTACATCTGACAGATGGTATACAGGCGAGTGTGAGACTGTGTATGTCTGAGTGAGTGTATATAGTTGAGTGAGAGTCTGTGTATGTCTGAGTGAGTGTGTACAGGTGCGAGAGACTGTGCAAGTCTGGGTGAGTGAATACAGGTGAGTGTATACAGGCAAGTGTGAGACAATATATGTCTGAGTGAGTGTATACAGGTAAGTGTAAGACTGTGTTTGTCTGAGTGAGCATATACAGGTGAGACTGTGTATGTCTGAGTGAGTGTATACAGGTGAGTGGGAGACTGTGTACATCTGAATGAGTGTATACGATCGAGTGTGAGACTGTGCACGCATGAGTGAGTGTAAACAGGCGAGTGAGAGACTGTGTATGTCTGAGTGAGTGTATACAGGCGAGTGGGAGACTGCGTATATCTGAGTGAGTGTGTACAGGTGAGTGTGAGACTGTGTATGTCTGAGTGTGTGTCTACAGGTGGGTGTGAGACGGTGTATGTCTGAGTGAGGGTATACAGGTGAGTGTGAGACGATGTATGTCTGAGTGAGTGTATACAGGCGAGTGAGTGACTGTGTATATCTGAGTGTGTGTATACAGGTGAGTGAGAGACTGTGATTGTTTGACTGTTTCTAGGTGAGTGAGAGACTGTATGTCTGAGTGAGCGTATACAGATGAGTGACAGGTTGAGTATGTCTGAATGAGTGTATACAGGTGGGTATCAGACGGTGTATGTCTGAGTGAGTGTATACAGGCGAGTGTGAGTGTATACAGGTGGGTATCAGACGGTGTATGTCTGAGTGAGTGTATACATGCGAGTGTGAGACTGTGCATGTCTGAATGAATGTATACAGGTGAGTGACAGACTTTGTATGTCTGAGTGAGTGTATACAGGTGAGAGAGAGACTGTGTATGTCTGAGTGAGTGTATACAGGCGAGTGTGAGACTGTATGTCTGAGTGAGTGTATACTGGCGAGTGTGAGACTGTGTATGTCTGAGTGAGTATATGCAGGTGAGTGAGAGACTGTCAGTCTGAGTGAGTGTATACAGACGAGTGTGAAACTGTGTATGTCTGAGTGAGTGTATACAGACGAGTGTGAAACTGTGTATGTCTGAGTGAGTGTATACAGGCGAGTGAGAGACAGTGTACGTATGAGTGAGTGTATACAGGCGAGTGAGAGACTGTGTATGTCTGAGTGAGTGTATACAGGAGAATGTGAGACTGTGTATGTCTGAGTGAGTGTATACCGGCGAGTGTGAAACTGTGTATGTCTGAGTGAGTGTATACAGGCGAGTGTGAAACTGTGTATGTCTGAGTGAGTGTATACAGGCGAGTGTGAAACTGTGTACGTATGAGTGAGTGTATATATGCGAGTGAGAGACTGTGTATGTCTGAGTAAGTGTATACAGGCTAGTGAGAGACTGTGTATGTCTGAGTGAGTGTATACGTGGATGCTTATATCTGGGTGTATTTGCCAGGGAGATTTTATTTATTTATTTATATAACTGACTTGTAACATCAGTAAGGGAATGAGAAGGTTATGGTGGGGGAGGGGTGGCAGGAACTGAAAGACATCAGTGAGAACTCTTCCAATTCTTGATGGGGTGTATTTTCATGTATTTTGTAACAGGACCACCAGAGACAGGAGCAGACTCAGGCCACTCGGCCCATCAACGCTGCTCCACCATTCAATCATGGCTGATATGTTTCTCAATACAATGCTGTCTCCTCGTAATCCTTGATCCCCATCCTTATCACAAACCTATCGATCTCTCAGTGACTTGTCCTCCACAGCCCTCTCTGTGGCAGTGAGTTCCAGAGCTTCCCCACCCTCTGGCTGGAGAAATGCCTCGTCATCTCTGTTGTAAAAGGTTGTCCCTTCACTCAGAGGCTGTGCCCTCAGGTCCTAGTCTCTCCTACGAGTGTAAACACCTTCTTCACGTCTGCTTCCTCCAGACCTCTCAGTACTCTGCTCAAACTGCTTACTGTTTTTCTGACCTTGCAACATTAATGACACTTCACAAATACTTCACAGTGATGAAATGCTTTGTATCGGGCTGAGGTAATGAAAAGCACTGGAGAAATGTTCGCTCTTTCTCCCTGTCTTGCTGACTTCTTCCATTTTTAAATTTGTAATGGAAAATGCCCATGTAAACCTGTCACACTTGGTGCAATTCCACCTTCCTGCCACTGGGGAGTACTGCAACACAAAATGATACAATCGTGGAATGGCAAGTTTCTGAAAAGGAGATTCCCAAATCAATAGGGAATTTGCAATCGCAACATCAAACTAAATTTAATTAAACGTAATTATTATATTAAATTAATAATAACATCAAATTTTAAACTAGACATTGAATTCCAACGTGGCCATTATCATAATTATTCTCCAATATCTAATCCCACTTTCCTTGACTATTAAACTTGTTCTCCATTCCCATGTTGGGTCAACGAACGATAACCTTGAAATCTTACATTGCATCATGTAAAAATTAAGGCTGCAGGAGGAATCTTTATTTAAATATAAGGTCTTTGGTGTTTTTAAATCATTCCAAGTCCTCTCCACTCCATATCTCTGTCAACCCCCAAACTCTCCGTGATCTTTGTAGTCATCTAACAGTTTGCAAAAAGTATTCGGAGTGATTTAGGATGAAATTGCAGAGCTCCCGGACCAGCAATTCCTTGACTTTATGATACTCATCCAACAGGGTTGTGTAAGATTAATGATCCTCTGACATCTCATCAAGTAATAGTCATAGAGTCATACAGCACAGAAACAGACCCTTTGGTCCAATGTGTCCATGCCGACCAGATTTCCAAACTAAAATAATCCCATTTGTCCATGTTTGGCCCATATCCCTCTAAAACCTTCCTGGCCATGTACCTCTCCAAATAGCTTTTAAATGTTGAACTGTGCCTGCATCTACCATTTCCTCTGGCAGGTCATTGCACTTAGAAACCACCTTCTGAGTGAAAAGTTGCCTCTCAGGTCCCTTTTAAAATTTTCTCCTCTCATCTTAAAAATATTTCCCCTGAGTTTAAACTCCCCCACCCTAGGCAAAAGACCTTGACTATTCACCTTATCTATACCCCTCATGATTTTATAAACATCTATAAGATCACCCCTCAGCTTTCTATGCTGCTGTGAGAAAAGTCCCAGATTAGTGTGGTGCTGGAAAAGCACAGCAGGTCAGGCAGCATCCGAGGAGCAGGAGAATCAACGTTTTGGGTAAAAGCTGCTGAAACGTAGATTTTTCCTGCCCCTCGGATGCTGTCTGACCTGCTGTGCTTTTCCAGCACCACTCTAATCTAGACTCTAACCTCCAGCATCTGCAGTCCTCACTTCCGCCTGAGAAAAGTCCAAGACAATCTTTATAACTCAAACCTTCCAACATCCCGGGAAATCTTTTTTTGCACCCTGTCTAATTTAAATAATTTCCTTTCGATAACAGGCTGACCAGGACTAGACTCAGTACTTCAAATGTGGCCTCACCAGTGTCCTGTACAACCTCTACATGACGTCCCAAATCCTGAAATCAATGGTCTGGGCAATAAAGGCAAGCTTGCGAAACACCTTCTTAACCATCTACACAACCTTTCAAGAGCTATGTACCTAAGTCTCTGTCTCGGGGTTCGACACTACCCAGGCCCGGACCATGAAATGTAAAAGTCCTGCATCTTGTTTGTTTTACCAAAATGCAATGCCGCATATTTATCCAAATTAAACTCCATCTACCATTCCTCAGCCCATAGACCTAATTGATCGAGACCTCTTTGTAATCTCAGATAACCTTAGATTAGATTACTTACAGTGTGGAAACAGGCCCTTCGGCCCAACAAGTCCACACCGACCCGCCGAAGCGTAACCCACCCATACCCCTACATTTACCCCTTTACCTAACACTACGGGCAATTTAGCATGGCCAATTCACCTGACCTGCACATCTTTGGACTGTGGGAGGAAACCGGAGCCCCCGGAGGAAACCCACGCAGACACGGGGAGAACGTGCAAACTCCACACAGTCAGTCGCCTGAGTCGGGAATTGAACCCAGGTCTCTGGCGCTGCGAGGCAGCAGTGCTAACCACTGTGCCACCGTGCCGCCCACCTTCTTCACTGTCCGCTCCTCCACCAATTCTGGTGTTATTCGCAAACTTACTAACCATCCTTCTAAATTCTCATCCAAATCATTTATGTAAATGACAAACAATAGTGGACTCGGTACCAATCCCTGCGGAATACTGCTGGGCACAAGCCTCCAGCCTGAGAAATAACCCTCCACCACCACCCTCTGTCTCCTATTACCAAGCCGTCTCTAGTGCTTGAGGATTTCTGATTTTAATTGTCCTTATCATTGATCTCTGTTCCTGAGTCCCAGTCTCTGGAATTCCTTCCTAAAATCTTTCTCCTCCCTCTCGCCGCTTTGAAACACATTTTTTTATTCCTGGCCCAGGGACCACATCTCTGACTGTCTGCCCTAATGTCACTTTCAGGGTTGGTGTTAAATTCTACCCACTGTACAGATTTCAACGTGTTAAATGTACCAATACATTACCATTCCTTCAGTACCCCTGGGTCAAAGTCCTGAAATAACAACATCGTGGTCAACCCATAGCACATGAACTGCAGCAATTCAAGAAGGCAGCTCACCCCCACCTTCTCAAGGGGCAACTAGGGACGGACAATAAATACTGGGCCCAGTCAGCGTTGACCATGTGCCATGAATGACTGAATATTGCTGTAGCAGGAACTGTGTCCTTCCTGTAGAACCTTTCAGCTCGAGATAAATGTTGGAGTTTCTCCTGTTGGAGGAGGATGTATTTTGTTGCTACAATTTGCAATGTTAACACAAGTCTGTCAGTTTTGCTTAAGGTGAGCTTTACTTTCTTTTTCTGACAAATTGTGTCCAAATCCATGGGTGTGGAGAGAACAGAACATGTTTGTGTTCAGTGATGGTTAACAGGTTTTCAGGAGAGGCATTGCATTGAATTTACAGAGTACTGAAAGGACATTGAACCTAAAATGTCTACACACAAACCCTCTCTCTCCCTACCTTATGCTTCTCTCCCTCACGTGTTTATCCAGCCTCCCCTTCATTGTATCTACAGTACTCCCTTTGACCATTCCCTGTGGAAGTAGGGTCATCGCTGTGTGTGTGTGGAGAAGGGTCTTCCTGAGTTTGCAATTGGATTTTTTTTTTAAAGTTCATTTTGTGGGATGGTGGGTGTTGCTGGCTGGCCCGCAATTATTTTCCGTCTCTATGTCGACTGCCAGTGTTTCCAAAGACTGGCCAACATAAAACATAGAACAATATAGCGCAAAACAAACCCTTCAGCCCGCGATGTTGCACTGACCTGTGAACTATTCTCAGCTCGTCCCCCTACACTATCCCATCATCATTCCTTTTGCTTATCTAAGGATTGTTTAAATCTCCCTATTGTGGCTGAGTTGACTACATTAGCAGGTAGGGCATTCCACGCCCTTACCACTCTCTGAGTAAAGAACCTGCCTCTGACATCTGTCTTAAATCTATCACCCCTCAATTTGTAGTTATGCCCCCTCGTACACACTGATGTCATCATCCTAGGAAAAAGACTCTCACTGTCTACCCTATCTAATCCTCTGATCATCTTGCATGTCCCTATCAAGTCCCCTCTTAACCTTCTTCTTTCCAATGAGAACAGACCCAAGTCTCTCAGTCTTTCCTCATAAGACCTTACCTCCAGACCAGGCAACATCCTGGTAAACCCCCTCTGCACCTTTTCCAATGCTTCCACATCATTCCCGAAATATGGCGACCAGAACTGTACACAATATTCCAACTGTGGTCGCACCAGCGTTTTGTTCAGTTGCAGCATGATATCGTGGCTCCAGAACTCAATCCCTCTACGAATGAAACCTAACACACCGTATGCCTTCTTAACAGCACTATCCACCTGGGTGGCAACTTTCAGGGATCTATGTACATGGACTCCAAGATCCCTCTGCACATCCACACTACCAAGAATCTTTCCATTGGCCCAGTACTCTGCCTTCCTGTTATTCTTCCCAAAGTGCATCACCTCACATTGAGCTGCATTGAATTCCATTTGCCACTTGGCTGCTTCCCACTGCCTGCATTGCTCAGCTGTGGACCTTAACCACATCTGCAAAAAGAGCTGCACATGTGTCCTCAATGTGATCTGCTTTAATTTCCCATATCGGCAGTTCAGGGCTTCAGGCTGTGCAGATTTATTCCACTCATTTTGCTTGGAATCCTTATAGCTCATCGAGGGAGGAGGACTTCATCACATTAATGTGGGCTGGATATTCATTGAGGCTTTGAACGTGGAGGTCAGAAAGCTTAACCAGCACCAATCGAGCCTCCAAACACACACTGTGCAGATACATGATCCCGAAAATGAGAAACACAAGGGCTTGAACTTGTGGAATGTTCAGAACTGAACCGATCACAAATCCTTTCAACTGCCTCCAGTAACAAGATAACGCTCTGCTTCTTTTTGAGCTCAGGAAGTGATTTATTTTCTAAGAAAATGTGCAGAGAACAACAAAGCAAACTCCTGTCTCTCAAAAGCAGCTGAGATTTGTCATATTACAATGTTAAAATTCTCAATCCCCGCTCCCCACCCCCCCAGATCTTTGCTGAAAATCCCTCCACTGGTTCTGTCGGGATTTTCCTCATCGGTTTGTTCAGAGATGTTAAGGAGACAGCGACAGCTTTGCAGAAGGTTAGATGTGGCTCCTGTTCTGAGGAGGTGTCACTGCTCCCAAACCGTTGGTTGTGTTTTCTCTCTACAGATGCTGCCGGACATGCTGAGTCTTTCCAGCAATGGTGTCTGTTTCCGGTTCAGAAGGAAGGACACTAGCACTGTGCCACAAGAGTTCTCTCATTGAAACATGAAAATGTCCCATGCTCACACAGCTCCCCGAACTCTGTCCCCCCGGAACAATGGGACCTTCATCATTGCACTCAGTGTGTTTTCAGCTGCTTCAATCCTTAGCTCCCTCCAGCACGCAGAGCCAAGATGGAAGTAATAGTTGCCATTGTCCCGTGCCATTGGAAAAAGAGACAGAGAGAGAGAAAGAAGGAGACAGAGACAGAAAGAGAGAGGCAGAGAGAAAGACAGAGAGAGAGGGGCAGAGAGAGAGAGAGAGAATGACTGGAGATAGCTTTAACCTGAGGGTCACCAAGGAATCGAACCTGGGCTGTTGGTGTCACTCAGGATGGCCAAGTCACTGTTCAGAGAACTGTTTCCAGGAGTAAGGAACTTCAGTGATGAGGATAGAGCTGGTGGAGAAGAGCAACTCTCCAAAATGAAGAATGCCTTTAGAGAAGATTTGTGAATAATGTTTGGGTATTTTCTAATTCACACAGATCTGGAGGAGTTAGGGGAAGTATTTGGAAAATATTGAGCTCTATGGATAGGAGTTCCTGAATTCATGGCAATAGTTGGGGTGTGGGAAAAGTACATTACTGTTTAGGTACCACTGGGCTGAAAATATTTCACTGTTAAGAAATTTTGTTCTCGCACGCCTCACTATGGCAAACCTGGTCGGGCACAAACAGGTTGGACCGACAGGTCTATTTCTGTGCTGTGTGACTGTGACTTTCGGATTCGATCTGGAATCGAAGAATTCCGGACAGGTCGCCTGGAAGAGAAGGCTGGGACATGATCTGACAGAGACCTTCATGAGAGAGCTGGATAGGGAGAAGCTGTTCACACAAGGGTCATGTGAGGAAAATCTTTCTCACCCAGTGAATAGTTTGGGTCTGGTGTCTGGAATGCACTGCCTGGAAATTTGGGGGAGGCAGGTTCACAACTGAGGCACAGTCAATCAATGTGAAGCTGGAAACACACAGCAGCTCAGGCAGTATCCAGGGAGCAGGTCAGTCAATGTACTGGGCTGCCACTTTGACTCTCCTGCTCCTCAGATGCTGTCTGACCTGCTCTGCTTTTCCAGTTTCACATCGGTTGACTCTGACTTTCAGCATCTGCAGTCCCTACTGTCTCCAAGTCACAACTGAGGCATTTCGGAGGACATTGGATGGTCATTTGGACTGTAATAGAGCTCAGGGATATGGGGAAAAGGCAGGAGACTGGCTCTAGGTTACAGTACCAGCACAGGCACAATGGGCTGAACAGTCTCTTCTGCACCATAACAATTCTGCCATCCTGAGTGAACTCACACACAGAGCTCAGGTAGATAGGTGTAAAGGAAGAGACGGAGGCCACTCTGCCCGAAAACCTGCCCAGGAAAGTGCGGCTGGTCAAGGTACTGCCACTCGTTACTCACCTTGGCCCTGTTACACTGTTGTCTCACGCAAATCCCAGTTTGCAGAGATGTAATTAATCCCCAGCCTCGAATAGCTTTGCTGGGGGCGAGACAGTTCCAGTTTCCCACTCCCCCTTTGCACAAAGAATCGTTTCCCAAAATCACTCCTTCATGACGTGGCTTGCTTTCAAGATTCGGGCCTAATAATGTTGACTCGTCTTGGCACTGGATTGTGTGCTGGACAATGACTGTTGGAGTTACATGTGGTTTACATTGTTTATTTGGCTCATGTACTTTGGAAATAATTCAAAGCAGTCAGAGGAGACACAATATGAACACAGCTTCATCTGTGCTGTGTGGCGAGTAAAGCTGTTTTCCTTGTACGTTTATTTGATCTTAGCACACTGAATTTACAAGCGAGCATTTTATAGAGACCTGATCCAGAGGAATATTATTCATTCTAACTGAGGGTATCTTATCACCAGGACACATTTTCCCAACAGTGAGCTCACTACAAGGGGGCAGTCTGGCTTTATCCACCAGGCCCCAATCCACATTCTCACCAGGCAGCAAGTAATCTATATGCTGCACATTTTCAAAAGCTTTCTTTCCCCACCTGCCTGGAAGGTGCTGCCTCTAATGGGGTACATTTCTGTAGTGCCAGTCACAACCTCCAGACAAACCAAAGCACCTCACAGCCAATGACTCTGTGGAATGTGCAAAGATGGTCACTACTGTAATGCAGGCAAATCAGCAGCCAACCTGTGCACAGCTAGATCCCACAAACAGTGATGAGCATCTGATCAGGTAACATGATTACTGACCGTGTTCGAGACATCACCATTGGCCAGGACACCAGGGAAAGCTCTGCAGCTCTTCCCTGAGACAGTGCCATGGGGTCGAACATCCATCACACAGAAACTGGTCTCATTTTAGCAGCACCCAAACATCAGTGCTGTGACAATGCAGCCCTCCCCCTGTACAGCTCTGACGGTGCAGCACTCCCCCTGTACAGCTCTGACGGTGCAGCACTCCCTCAGTACAGTCTGACAGTGCAGCCCTCCCCCTGTACAGCTCTGACGGTGCAGCACTCCCTCAGTACAGTCTGACAGTGCAGCCCTCCCCCTGTACAGCTCTGACGGTGCAGCACTCCCTCAGTACAGTCTGACAATGCAGCCCTCCCCCTGTACAGCTCTGACGGTGCAGCACTCCCCCCTGTACAGCTCTGACGGTGCAGCACTCCCTCAGTACAGTCTGACAGTGCAGCCCTCCCCCTGTACAGCTCTGACGGTGCAGCACTCCCTCAGTACAGTCTGACAGTGCAGCCCTCCCCCTGTACAGCTCTGACGGTGCAGCACTCCCCCTGTACAGCTCTGACGGTGCAGCACTCCCTCAGTACAGTCTGACAGTGCAGCCCTCCCCCTGTACAGCTCTGACAGTGCAGCACTCCCTCAGTACAGCTCTGACAATGCAGCCCTCCCCCTGTACAGCTCTGACGGTGCAGCACTCCCTCAGTACAGCTCTGACAGTGCAGCCCTCCCCCTGTACAGCTCTGACAGTGCAGCCCTCCCCCTGTACAGCTCTGACGGTGCAGCACTCCCTCAGTACAGTCTGACAGTGCAGCCCTCCCCCTGTACAGCTCTGACGGTGCAGCACTCCCTCAGTACAGCTCTGACAGTGCAGCACACCCCCTGTACAGCTCTAACAGTGCAGCACACCCCCTGTACAGCTCTGACAGTGCAGCACTCCCCCTGTACAGCTCTGACAGTGCAGCACTCCCCCTGTACAGCTCTGACAGTGCAGCACTCCCTCCGTATAGCTCTGACAGTGCAGCACTCCCCCTGTACAGCTCTGACAGTGCAGCACTCCCTCAGTACAGCTCTAACAGTGCAGCACACCCCCTGTACAGCTCTGACAGTGCAGCACTCCCCCTGTACAGCTCTGACAGTGCAGCACTCCCTCCGTATAGCTCTGACAGTGCAGCACTCCCCCTGTACAGCTCTGACAGTGCAGCACTCCCTCAGTACAGCTCTGACAGTGCAGCACTCCCTCAGTACAGCTCTGACAGTGCAGCACTCCCCCTGTACAGCTCTGACAGTGCAGCACTCCCTCAGCACAGCTCTGACTGTGCAGCACACCCTCAGTACAGCCCTGACCGTGCAGCCCTCCCATGTACAGCTCTGACAGTGCAGCCCTCGCCCTGTACAGCTCTGACAGTGCAGCACTCCCCCTGTGCAGTTCTGACAGTGCAGCACTCCCTCAGTACAGCTCTGACAGTGCAGCACTCCCCTGTACAGCCCTGACAGTGCAGCACTCCCTCAGTACAGCTCTGACAGTGCAGCCCTCCCCCATACAGCCCTGACCGTGCAGCACTCCCTCAGTATAGCTCTGACAGTGCAGCACTCCCTCAGTACAGCTCTGACAGTGCAGCACTCCCTCAGTACAGCTCTGACAGTGCAGCCCTCCCCCATACAGCCCTGACCGTGCAGCACTCCCTCAGTATAGCTCTGACAGTGCAGCACTCCCTCAGTACAGCTCTGACAGTGCAGCCCTCCCCCTGTACAGCTCTGACAGTGCAGCACTCCCTCAGTATAGCTCTGACAGTGCAGCACTCCCTCAGTACAGCTCTGACAGTGCAGCACTCCCTCAGTACAGCTCTGACAGTGCAGCACTCCCTCAGTACAGCCCTGACCGTGCAGCACTCCCTCAGTATAGCTCTGATAGTGCAGCACTCCGTCTGTACAGCTCTGACTGTGCAGCACTCCCACTGTAAAGCTCTGACAGTGCAGCCCTCCCCCCTACAGCTCTGACAGTGCAGCCCTCGCCCTGTACAGCCCTGACCGTGCAGCACTCCCTCAGTATAGCTCTGACAGTGCAGCACTCCCTCAGTACAGCTCTGACAGTGCAGCACTCCCTCAGTACAGCTCTGACAGTGCAGCACTCCCTCAGTACAGCTCTGACAGTGCAGCACTCCCTCAGTACAGCCCTGACCGTGCAGCACTCCCTCAGTATAGCTCTGACAGTGCAGCACTCCCTCAGTACAGCTCTGACAGTGCAGCACTCCCTCAGTACAGCTCTGACAGTGCAGCACTCCCTCAGTACAGCTCTGACAGTGCAGCACTCCCTCAGTATAGCTCTGACAGTGCAGCACTCCCTCAGTATAGCTCTGACAGTGCAGCACTCCCTCAGTATAGCTCTGACAGTGCAGCCCTCCCCCATACAGCTCTGACAGTGCAGCACTCCCCCGTACAGCTCTGACAGTGCAGCCCTCCCCCTGTACAGCTCTAACAGTGCAGCCCTCCCCCTGTACAGCTCTGACAGTGCAGCACTCCCTCAGTACAGCCCTGACAGTGCAGCACTCCCTCAGTATAGCTCTGACAGTGCAGCCCTCCCCCGTACAGCTCTGACAGTGCAGCACTCCCCCGTACAGCTCTGACAGTGCAGCACTCCCTCAGTACAGCTCTGACAGTGCAGCACTCCCTCAGTATAGCTCTGACAGTGCAGCCCTCCCCCGTACAGCTCTGACAGTGCAGCCCTCCCCCGTACAGCTCTGACAGTGCAGCACTCCCCCGTACAGCTCTGACAGTGCAGCACTCCCTCAGTACAGCTCTGGTTAATAAATATTGTATAAATATTTATTCTGTAAGGCTGATAAGAGGCAGTACCACCGATACACCAGAATGCTTCCAGTGCTGAAGTCAACCTATAGCGACAGGTTAGATGAGGCTTGTATTCCCTTGCCAACAGTAGATTTGGTTTCTTTTATGGGATGAGGTGTTCCTGGGTGGGCCAGCATTTATTGCCTCTCTGTAATTCCCCAGGACTGAGTGGCTTTTGTTCATTCTCTCGTGACGCATGGGTCTCACTGTCTGGGCCCAGCATTTACTGCGTGTCCCTAGTTGCCCTCTCATGAAGGTTGGGGTGAGCTGCCTTCTTGAACTGCTGCAGTCCATGTGCTGTAGGTAGACCCACAATGCCCTTAGGGAGGGAATTCCAGGATTCTGACCCTGTGACACTGAAGAAACGGTGATATATTTCCAAGTCAGGATGGTGAGTGACTCAGAGGGGAACTTGCAGGGGGTGGTATTCCCGTGTATCTGCTGCCCTTGTCCTTCTGGATGGAAGTGGTCATGGGTTTGGAAGGTGCTCTCTGAGGATCTTTGGTGAACTTCTGCAGTGTATCTTGTAGACGGTACACACTGCTGTGTTCCACTCGAGAAGGCAGTAGTGTTTATATTTATTCAGGGGATCTGGGCATTACTGGCTCATCCAGCATTTATTACTCATCTTGATTTGCTCAGAGGGCTGTTAAGAGTCAAACACATCACTGTAGGTCGAGAGTCACATGTAGGTCTGGAGTCACATGTAGGTCTGGAGTCACATGTAGGTCTGGAGTCACATGTAGGTCTAGAATCACATGTAGGTCTAGAATCACATGTAGGTCTGGAGTCACATGTAGGTCTGGAGTCACATGTAGGTCTGGAGTCACATGTAGGCCAGATCAGGTAAAAATGGCAGATTTCCCTCCAGTTAGAGAACCAGGTATTTCTTAATCAATGATAGTTGTCCTGGTTACCATGAGTCCAGCTTTCAGCTCCAGATCTCTTTGTTGAATTCAATTTTGTATGCACCCTGGTGAGATTTGAACTTATGCCCTCACGATCTTACGTGTGGTTTTTACTACACCCCCTCCCCAACCTGGGGCGGGGGCCATGGCCCCTTTGGGTTGTTTCAGACATTTAAGGGAATTGGTTTGGTCATTTTCTTGGGAGACAGGAACAAGGGGAGAAAACCTAAAAACGAGAGCCAATGTTCAGGGTTACAGTGGAACAGAAGGTGAGCTGTGTTAGCATTGATTCAGCGGGGTCAGGAATAATTCCAGCGTATACATTCTAGATGCATTTTCTTCTGAAAGTCATAACTAACACGGTGTGTGACGGCTCCTAATAAGCTTCCTGCTTGAAAGTGCAGTCAAGTAGGGGTTATATATGAATATAGCTCAGTCTTTCCTATTGCTCTCCTTTCCAATGTTTAGAATTTTCATTCAAACCATAGAGATTAATAAAAGAACAGAAAGGTGCTGCTTTCTGCAAAGAAACAGATTTAGATGTATTTTAGATTTGATAAATTTTGATTACCTTGGCCACAATACCCCATTTTGCTGGCCACTTACTTATTATTTTCTTTATGAAACATTTTCTTTGCCAATTATGTATAATGCATGAAATTGCCTTTCCCAGTCGGAGCTGAAACAATCGAATTCCCCATTTAGCCGGGACAGGAGGCTGGGGCTTTCGCAGTTCTGTGGTGCGCCCTGCCTGCCATATTGTTATTTAGCAAGGCCATTAAAACTGACAACTCCAGAAACTGGGAAGGTGCAGGAGGAACCGGGGTGGGGGGGAAGCTGCAGATGCAGATGGCCTGGGCTGTTAAATGAAAAGAAAATCTCAGCAGCATCCATCCTGAACCGTGTGGAAATGCCTGTGGGCAGGGCTGAGGGTGGATTGTGGACAGAGGGACGGAGGGGGAGGTTTTTATACAGCACTGAGATTGCACCTGCAACTCTCACAGCTCCCGAACCATTGTCCCTGCAACACTCCCCACATCCTGGGAAAAGTTGCTTTAAGTTTCTCATGACAAATCCCTGCACAGCTCAGCACACACAGAAAGAAAATCTATTCTGTTTTTATTAACTTATT
Source organism: Chiloscyllium plagiosum (assembly GCF_037043375.1). Taxonomy (NCBI): domain Eukaryota; kingdom Metazoa; phylum Chordata; class Chondrichthyes; order Orectolobiformes; family Hemiscylliidae; genus Chiloscyllium; species Chiloscyllium plagiosum. The sequence continues at coordinate 4,657,444 of NW_028270170.1, forward strand.
TAGTGCAGGATAATGAAACTGTACATCACAATTACAGTGTTGGATTTATAATCTTATAAACTAGCCAGGGTAGCCATCAGGAGGGCTTTCCAATATTAAAACAGTTGGAAATGTCTCTGATTAAGTGCTATGGGATGGTTATGTTTTTATAAGGCAGTGCTGTTTGCTCAGTCTGCTCGGCTGAATGATGTTTGTCGGGGGATGGCAGGGACTGGTTTGTGACAATTTCTGTGCACTCTCCAACCCCACCATCCACCCCCCCCCCCGACAATTCACTGACTCCCACCCCCCCACCCAGCAGCAACTCAGACTTGGTCAGGCTCATACCCAACACTCAGCATTTTCTCTGAACCAGAGGTAAAGGCACTTGGGGTTCTGGGGATTGGAGAGGTGAGTGGGATAGAGGCTGATAAAGGGGCAGGAGCAAAGGAGGGGAGGCAGCTGAGGATTGGGGACAGAGGTGGGTGAATGACAGCAGGACAGGGCGGTTTGGCTGGGGAAGGGGACGAGGGAAATGATTGGGGCGTGAGATCAAGGAGGAAGACCTTAAAACAACCTTAAAACCTGCATGGGTGAGGACTTGGAATGTCATAACATTCAAAACAACAGGAAGTGCTTGGAAGTGGGTTTAGTGTAGGTGGGTTAGCACAGGCTGAATGGGCCAAAAGGCCCTTTTCTGTACTGTGTGACTGTAAAGCAGCACACAGAGCTGGGAGGAGATGGATCAGATACGTAATGGTGGCTGTAGTACAGGCAGCTAGTTCCACAGACGCTCAGATCACTTTATGAGTCAGGCCCAGAGAGTGGGGTTGTTCACTGTGGGGGGGAGGGTCAGAGGGAAATTGGGCATCTCATAATCAGCCAGAGCCCCTTAAGGAGGAATCTGCAGATCCCGGGGGCACTCAGCTGGAAAAGGTCTGAATGGGGCACACGAAGGAGATTGAAGAATTGGGTGCGGACATCTCCATGCCCCACCTATAGTTCCAGCAAATACCTCAATAACACCCAGTCCCACCCCCACCACCCAGAGGAGTTGAAAAGAATCCCCTGACAATTAATTGGTAATAGTATCGGGGGGGTGGGCGGGTGGGAGGTAGGCAGCAACACAAAACCCAACGCCAGGATTGGCCAGGCTTGGAGAGCTGAAGGGTTTCTCCCTGAATTCCAGCTCCATCAGACTGTAGTCCATTGCACAGGACAAAATGACCCGTTGGTCCCCCAGGGACCCTTCACCGTTCCCTAGCCTTACCCTGGGACTGAGTGACAGCAAAGAGATTGGACCTTTTCCAATTCTTGGAGGCTTCCAGCTCAAAGGGCCTCTGGCCAGTCAGGGCTGTGCTGATTGCTGCAAAGAGCTGTCCCATATTCCAGCTCTCTCCACAAAACTGAGCCATTGTGTTCTCTTTCAATAAAATTATTTGGGGGTGAGGGGTAGAGTGTGGAGGGTGTCGAGAGCTGGACCCTCACTGCCACTGCTCCACTGTAACCCCACCCCCCCCCCGCTGTAAGGATTGGTGGGGGGTGGGGGGGGTGGAGCCATCTCATGGGGTTTGTGTGAAATGAGCTTGAGGGAACCTCAAATTCACAATCAATGGATTCGTTATAAAGCACAGTCACTGCTGCTCTGTAGCTAAAGGGGCAGTCAGCATGTACACAGCAAGATCCCACAAGTGAGGCTGGGTGCTCATGTTGGTTGCAGGATACCATGGTGGCTTGGCACTTCTCTGGAGAGTACCCTGGGATCCTTCAGAGCCACCACAATGGATACAGACCTGACCTCACCTTCACATCGAGCGCACTGCCCTGGTGTACCAGCCTCATGTTTACACTTGAGCCTGAGTGGGGCTTGAACCACCAAACTTCCCACTGAGAAGCAGCTGTGCTGTCCAGCGAGCCACAACCAAGACACAAAATGACAGACGGCTAATGTCAGCACCAGCACCAATTCACCTGGTCTTCTGCAATTTTTGCTCCAATTGATCCTACAGCTACAACTCATCAATAATCTGTATTTAATATCAGTCTCTGTTATGTGCTAGTGTGTGCAAATATATCTGTGTCTATGTCTGTGTTTACAGAGGCACTGCGACCTGCATGAGTGCAAGGTGTATGTGTGGAAGCGTGTGTTCATGGTATCTGTGTGTACACAGTTATGTGAAGCAAACTGCTTGGTTTACATGTGACGGTGTGTGTGTGCACGCACATACATGCGCATGTGTATGTATGTGAGCACCTGAGTATGTGGGCATGTGTGTGCGTGAGCACACGTGTATGTGTTTGAATATGTGTGTATGTGAACGTGTGTGAGCACATATGTGTGTGTGTGTGAGTGAGCGTGTGTTTTGGCACACAGTGTGCCTACACATTGCTTCCTCTGTGTGACCATCCAATAATTAATAATCACAACATTGTGAATACATCAGTGAGCAATACCTTCAAAGTAGCAACATGTACAAAGGTAGTTTACTGGAGCGATTCTCAAACATTTCACACTGAGCTGTGAAAGTAGATATTAGGGTCACTTGACAAGTTGATTGGTTTTAAGATGCACGTAAACAAGGGGAAGGAATGAGAGAGAGTTAGGGAGGGTGTTCCATTGACTGGAATTTAGGAAGGCAGGAACAGGGGCTGCTTATAGTGTCATCATGAAAACTGGGCATTTGCAGGAGACCACAAGATTCTGGAGGAAGTGACAGAGATTTGGGGGGGGAAGGGGAGTGAGACTATAGTAGGATATTTAAAAAAGAGCAGAATTTCAAACCAAAACAATTAAAGTTGCTGGAAACAAATTTGTACTGAATTGAAAACATTGCTCCGGGGGCTGAGCAAGTCTCAAAAACCGTGATCATGTGATTTTTGTGCATCTGACTTTCCTCGACACACAAACAGTACAAGACAGATTTATTTCCCTATTGAAATGGGGAAAAGCAGACTCAATCTGTGAGCAGATGATGTCACGGACAAACTAATTATCTCCTTGGTAACTGGCCCCAATTGCAGTTCATTTCCTGGATACCCCCCAGATTTCAGACAGGCCCAGTCACCTGCTAGTTTTTCTCTCTCATCTCTACCCGAACCTACCCCCAAAGGAAGGTCATTTCGAGGTCATGGAGGCAGGAGGAGGGAAAATAAATGGTGTGAGTCAGGAATTAATCTGCTGTTTATGGAACACACTCGACCCAGAGCCTGTAGGGAGCTGAGCTTTGCAATAGAGGTGACTCATAATGGAGTGGAAAGCAAATGAGCTGCACCGTGAAGGCTAGATTTAGGACAGGGGCCTGGGCCTACATTGTGATGTTTGTCTCAAAACATTTCTCTATTTTGATCCATTGAAGTCACCTGACTGGGGAATTCCATCTTACCATCAACTATCTTCCTCAAACTTATCTAGAAAATACCAAATAAAAGTGTATGTGTGTGTGTGAGACGTGGGATCTGTTCTCTGATTCCATCTTTACACCCCACCTCTCCCCCCACCCATCCTGAACCATCCCCTGTTCCTCCTCGTTTTGCTTCATTCGTCGGACCACCCAATTTCAGGTGGGCCACTGTCCAGTAGGTGGGTCCCGCTGCCATCCTTCGTCAGAAAGGTCGAGATTTCAGATCTCAATCCAGAGTCTTTAACACCACATCCAAACTGGCATTCTCAGTGCAGTGCTGAGGGAGTGCTGCGCTGTTGTAGGGACAGGGCTATAACAGGGTCCCCTGGTCCACCCTCTCAGCAGCATGGTAACCATCCCAGGACGTGAGCATCACTGACCGGGCCAGTATTTATGGCCCCCATCCCTAACTTCCCCCTGAGAAGGTGGGGGTGGGCTGCCTTCTTGAACCGTGGCTGTTCGTGTGCAGAAGATGGATTATTACAAAAGAAAGGCTGGTGACTCGGCCAATCCCTATTCACCAAGTAAACATCACAAAAACCGCTAACTTACAGACATCACATTGCTGTTTGTGGGAGCTGCCTCTGTGCAAACTGCTGCCAATTCCGGTTTTTGGGAAATGTAAAGGTCTTTGGGAGGTAAAATAAATGTCGCTTCTGTCTCATGCACCTGGATGCAGGGCTGCCCCTTGGTCCATTTCCCTGCCTCACCTTGAAACAAAGACATAGAGTCATAGAGATGTACAGCATGGAAACAGACCCTTTGGTCCAACCCGTCCATGCCAACCAGATATCCCAAACCAATCTAGTCTCACCTGCCAGCACCTGGCCCATATCCCTCCAAACCCTTCCTATTCATATACCCATCCAAATGCCTTTTAAATGTTGCAATTATACCAGCCTCCACCATGTCTTCAGGCAGCCCATACCACACACGCAACACCCTCTGCGTGAAAAGGTTGCCCCTTAGGTCTCTTTTATATCTTCCCCACTCACCCTAAACCTGTGCCCTCTAGTTCTGGACTCACCCACTCCAGGGAAAAGACTTTGTCTATTTACCCTATCCAAGTCCCTCATGATTTTATAAATCTCTTTCAGGTCATGTTCCAGTGAACAAGGTACTGTCTGATTCGGAATTAAAACCCAACATGAAGCCACCTCATGGATTGAGGGGAGAGACAAAACAGTCCATTCATGAAATGTGCCGGCACTGATCTGCCGACTGACTGGTTAAAATCACTGACTGATTCAGGGACTGGCCAGTCTTTCCAGACAAGAAATTAAACAGAGGCCCCTCTGAGGTGAATATTTGAGACCTCATGGCAGGATTTTGAAGAAAAGCAGAGGGATTCTTCCCAGTATCCTGACCAATATTTCCCTCTCAGTCATGGTCACTGTAACAGATTGCTGTTTTTGGGATCTTGCTGTGTACTAAGTGGCTCCTCCATTTCCCATAATACTGTGTTTGCAAGGCACAATCCAACTGACCAGTCAGATCAGATCAACCTTGGACTGTAGGCCAATAACAACACATCTTCATTTGTATAGCCCCTTTAATATAGTAAATCATCTCAAGGTGCTTTATTGGACCATTTTTAAGGCAATCTCTGACGCCAAGCCATATAATCAGTTACTGGGGGGGGTTGGGTACACACCTAATGCTTAGCCAAAGGGGAAGGTTTGAAGAAATGTTTTTAAAGAAAGAGAGAGAGATGTGGGGAGGGAATTCCAGACGCTGGGATGCAGGCAGCTGAAGGCAGGACTGCCAGGGGTGGAGTGAGATGGGAATGGGGAGGATACATGAGAGGCTGACATTGAAGGAAGGCAGAAAACTCGGACGGTTGTCAGTTTTGCCAGAAACAAATCTCCTAATGCCTGACAGCACCTTCCCCTTCTGAAAACATGCTTTGGTCTCTCAGTCCTTTGCTCAACTCTCCAACTGATCTGCATCTGGCTCCTGCCCCACTGCAGAGCCTGAAGTGGTTTTCCAACATTACAGACAGTGTGCAATGGACATACAGGAGCAATGCTTGCTGGAGCTCCCAGGGGGGTGTCGAGGGGTCCTGCTTATACAACCTGTGGTAATGGGAAAATGTTATTTAATCTGCTAATAAGGCATTAAACTTTACTTGAACTCTTTGTTTTACAATATATTTCTGCTGCCTGCTTCCATGCATCTCCAAATGACCCCATCTGTGACAATCGCCACTCTGCGATCTGTTGGAGTCATGAATTTGTAAAGCCCTCGGGTGCTCATCATTTCCAGCCGAGACTGGTCAGGTCTGAGAGGTGAGCTACTAGCACACTCACTCAATGAGAGTCCGTAACTTGCATTTATATAGTGCCTGATCGGCCATGGGGCGTCCTCAGAAGGAGAAGTAGGGGTGAATTAATGGGCACTGAACAGCAGGGGTTGAAACAAGGCAAGGAATTGGAGCCTGAGTCAAAGATGTAGGTTGGAACAGGATTCGCTGAACAGACGAAAATGATGTCAGCAAAGAATTAGCTTCCCTGAAGCTCCTTCTCTGACTTTTTGTTGTAATAGACTGACATTAACCCTTTGGTGGGGTGGGGTTAACTGTTCTACACCATTCCCAGTTAAAGTCTATGAATTAGAACATAGAAGTTAGCATGTTACAGCGCAGTACAGGTCCTTCGGCCCTCGATGTTGCGCCGGCCTGTGAAAATAATCTGATGTCCATCTAACCTACACCGTTCCATTATTATCCATATGTATGTCCAATGCCTACTTAAATGCCCTTAATGTCTACTACTGTTGCAGGCAGGCCGTTCCACACCCCTACTACTCTCTGAGTGAAGAAACTACTCCTAATATCTGTCCTACATCTATCACCCCTCAATTTAAAGCTATGTCCCCTTGTGTTAGTCTTCGCCATCTGAGGAAAAAGGCTCTCACTGTCCACGCTATCTAACCCTCTGATTATCTTATACGTCTCGTTTATGTCACCTCTCAACCTTCTTCTCTCCAACGAAAACAGCCTCAGTTCCCTCAGCCTTTCCTCATAAGACCTTCCCTCCATACCAGGCAACATCCTAGTAAATGTCCTCTGAACCCTTTCCAAAGCTTCCACCTCCTTCCTATAATGCAGTGACCAGAACTGCACGGAGTACTTCAGGTGTGGCCTTACCAATGACTTGTACAGCTGAAGCATGACCTCGTGGCTCCAAACCTCAATCCCCCTACCAATAAACACCAACACACCATATCCCTTCTTAAAAACCCTATCAACCTGAGTGGCAACTTTCAGGGATTTAGGCACCTGAACACCTAGATCTCTCTGTTCATCTACACTACCAAGAATTTTACCATTAGCCCAGTATTCTGCATTCCTGTTATTTCTTCCGAAGTGAACTACCTCACACTTTTCCACATTAAACTCCATTTGCCACTTCTCAGCCCAGCTCTGCATATTACCCATGTCCTTCTGTAAGCCATAACATCCTTCGGCACTATCCACAACTCTGCCTACCTTAGTGTCATCTACAAATTTACTAACTCATCCTTCTACTCCCACATCCAGGTCATCTATAAAAATGACAAACAGCAGTGGCCCCAAAACAGATCCTTGCGGCACACCACTGGTAACTGAGCTCCAGGATGAACATTTTCCCAGCAACCACCACCCTCTGTCTTCTTTCAGCTCGCCAATTTCTGATCCAAACCACTAAATCACCTTCAATCCCGAAACTCCGTATTTTGTGCAATAGCCTACCGTATGGAACCTTATCAAACACCTTACTGAAGTCCATATACATCACATCAACTGGTTTACCCTCATCCACCTGTTTTGTCACCTTCTCGAAGAACTCAGTAAGGTTAGTGAGACATGACCTACCCTTCACAAAACCATGTCGACTATCCCTAACCAAATTATTTCTTTCCAGATGATTATAAATCCAAACTCTTATAACCTTTTCCAACACCTTACCCATAACTGAAGTAAGGCTCACTGGCCTATAATTACCAGGGTTGTCCTGACTCCCCTTCTTAAACAAGGGAACAACTATCCTCCAGTCTTCTGGTACTACTCCTGTCGACAATGATGACACAAGGATCAAAGCCAAAGGCTCTGCAATCTCCTCCATGGCTTCCCCGAGAATCCGAGGATAAACCCCATCCGGCCCAGAGGTCTTATCGGTTTTCAGATCTTCCAAAGTTGCTAAAATCTCCTCTTTGACAACCACAATTCCATCTAATCTTGTAGCCTGTATCTCTGTATTCTCACTAACATTGCCCTTTTCCAATGTGAATACTGACAAAAAGTATTCATTAAGCGCTTCCCCTATGTCCTCAGTTTCCACACACAACTTCCCACTACTGTCTCTGATTGGCCCTAAACGTACTCTAGTATTGTCAACTGTATCATCAGTTCCTGTTCGCTCCGAGTGGAGGCAACATCATGGTGGAGACCAACATGTTTCTGGAGGAGGTGTCGGTGTAATGGGAATGTCACTGGGCTTGCCTAATGTTCCAGAGTTCAAATAATCTGATGCCCATCTAACCTACACCGTTCCACTATTATCCATATGTATGTCCAATGCCCTTAATGTCGGCGAGTCTACTACTGTTGCAGGCAGGCCGTTCCACACCCCTACTACTCTCTGAGTGAAGAAACTACCCCTAATATCTGTCCTACATCTATCACCCCTCAATTTAAAGCTATGTCCCCTTGTGTTAGTCTTCGCCATCTGAGGAAAAAGGCTCTTGCTGTCCACCCTATCCTCCCAGGGCAGGTGGTGAAACATGAATTCTTGAAATAAAAAGCTGATTTGCAGAGGGTGGTGTGTGTATGGAATGAGCTGCCAGAGGAAATAGTGGAGGCTGGTACAATTTTGGGCGGCACGGTGGCACAGTGGTTAGCACTGCTGCCTCACAGCGCCGGAGACCCGGGTTCAATTCCCACCTCAGGCGACTGACTGTGTGGAGTTTGCACATTCTCCCCGTGTCTGTGTGGGTTTCCTCCGGGTGCTCCGGTTTCCTCCCACAATCCAAAGATGTGCAGGTCAGGTGAATTGGCCATGCTAAATTGCCCGTAGTGTTAGGTAAGGGGTAAATGTAGGGGTATGGGTGGGTTGCGCTTCGGCGGGTCGGTGTGGACTTGTTGGGCCGAAGGGCCTGTTTCCACACTGTAATCTAATCTAATCTAATTACAGCATTTTAAAGGCATCTGATTAGGTATATGAATAGAAAAGGTTTGGAGGGATTTGGGCCAAGTGCTGGCAAAGAGGACTAAATTAATTAAGGATATCTGGTCAGCATGGACAAATTAGACCGAAGGGTCTGTTTCAGTGCTGTACATTTCTATGATTCCACGATGGTAACCATGAAACCACATCAATTACTGTAAACACCATCTGATTGACCAATACCCTTTGGGGAAGGGAATCTGCCCACCTTACCCGGTCTGATCTACATGAGATTTCTGAGACTCTGGGCAATGAGCACTGGCCTTTTAAAATGCACAGCAAGGTCCCAACAACCAGCAGTGAGGTTCGAGAAGTATTATTATTAATAATTCATTTGCTTGCCGTTGCTCATTTTAAAATCAATTTCGTTGAGGAGGTGGAAAAACTAATCACCTGGGAGCGTTCACAACCACGTTCGAGTGATATTGGGGGGTTACGGAGGGCGGGCAAACCTGAGCAGGAGAAGAGGTTTTTAAAGACTGAATAAAAATTAATTATGTCTGCGGTAGCTTTTTGTTTGAATGTGGATAAGAGTAAATGTCAGTCAGTGAATGTCAGCTGTCTGATTTATGGTAAACTCGATCACGCCCAGTAAATTATTTACCGTGCCTGTAGCCATCCTGCCTGTGGTGCTGATGGTTTGTTTAACAGGGATCAGTGTAAGGCTCTCTCCCTGCACTGGCCACTCATTGTGGCTCCTCCAAACAAACCTCACTCACTGACTCTTCATCTTCTCAGCGAGAGAGAGAACCAAGCTGCAGTTGGTGAGGAGGCTGGAACCAGAGAGAAAGGAGGGCCTGGGGAGAGGAGCGTTGGAAGGTGGGAGATGGTGGCGCAGTAGCATTACCACTGGAGGAGTGAGTGAAACCTCCAGCTAATGACCAGGGACACAGACACACCATTGCTCTGCCATTCTCACATTCTGGTAGGTAAAAACAATGACTGCAGATGCTGGAAACCAGATTCCGGATCAGTGGTGCTGGAAGAGCACAGCAATTCAGGCAGCATCCGACGAGCAGCAAAATCGACGTTTCGGGCAAAAGCCCTTCATCAGGAATCACTTTATCGGCACTATCACACCGCCCCCCCACCCAAGAAATCCATCCCCCACCATTGCATAAATACTGCCCCCTCCACACTTCACAACAGCTCTGATGAGGAGTCACCTAGACTCAATGTTAGCTTGCTCTCTCTCCATGGATTTTGCCTGACCCACTGTGATCTCCAGCATTTTTTGTTCTCAGTATAGATTCCAGTATCTGCAGAAAAATGCTCCAACATAGATTTGAACAGATAGTGACACCTGAACAAGATAAAAAGCCAGCCACATGCTGACCATGTAACTATTGTTGATTGTCGGATAAAACCGCATCTGGTTAACTCATGTCCTTTAGGGAAGGAAACTGCCATCCTTACCCAGTCCGATCTACACGTGACTCCAGACCCACAGCAATGTGATTGACCTCTAGCTGCCCTCTGGGCAATTAGGGATAGGCAATAAATACTGGCTCAGGTAGTTACACTCCCTTCCCATCAATAAATGAAACAAATGTGGGATAGGGAATGGAATGCAGGTCATGCATCTGATGTGGAGACTAGCCCTGAGTGGCAGAGCAGGCTGAAGGTGTAATCCCACACTAATGTTCTTATGGAAGGGACAAGGAGGAGAGGAAATAAATGTGAAAGTCTACACAGTATGGAAACAGAGAGATAATTTATCAAAGTATACTGTTAAACCACAGAACCCAAACTTTAATTACAGTGTGCTGTATTTCATTTATTGATGCTTTATCAAGCAATTTCATAACAAGATCATCAAATCAAGGTAAAAGTACCCTAATCATTTGGGATTGCTGTAGACTGTCACACAGACACCTTGTAACATAATGTCACAATCACAGTGAAAATAGACTATCAATGTCCAACTCTCATCATTTGACTTCAATACCTGAGACTTTTATAGATTAGAAACGGAAAGTGCTGATCTAAAATGGCTGCTGTGCTCACTTGCCGAGCCCAGTAACCTACAGGGAATACCCAAAATTGGCTGTCTCGGAATGACCAAGTTATTCAGGAATCACCGTCATTCTGAAAGGTGTCTGTAAATTCCTATTTCTTGTTCCTCACATTCACATTCTGAGAGATGAGAGGCAGCCTACAACTGTCCAGCTTGAAATTAAACAATGACACTGATACTCGAGTCCACAAAGGAACAGTACATTAACATCAGCCTTTGAGGAAGTTAGCAACATGGACTGGTAACAGCAGGGATACTGAAAACGTCTCTCTGTCAGGCTCAGGAACCAGCACATGGGAAAATAATCACCGTTCACTACAAACTCAACATCTGTAAACCTCACCATTGCTGCAGGATCAACAGTGGACCATTCCAATTGATCGTTATAAATACAGACTATACATTCTGTGTCCTATAATCCTGCCCCACTAGCTCCCTAACGAAGGAGCAGTGCTCTGAAAGCTAGGGCTTCCAAATAAGCCTGTTGGACTATAATCTGGAGTTGTGTGATTTTTAAACTTTATTACTGTGGGACATTGTAAGTTGCTGAAGTATCATTGACCTGAGTCCTACAGTCATAGAGCTCTATAAGCATACAAAGAGGCCCTTCGGCCCACTGAATCCATGCTGGTCAAAACCAACCACCTTACGAATCTAATCCCAATTGCCAATACTTGCCCCATAGCCTTGTATGCCTTGGCATCACAAGTGCACATCTAAATATTTTCTTCCTGAAATGATAATTAACCAATTGAGACCACACCATCAGATGCTATTGAAAATTCTTCTCTGTTCAATGCAACTGATTTCTTTCTGTTATCAGATTTTGTATAATTAAAAGTTAAAACATTCTGCACAGGGAAGTTTTTAATTGGACAGGTTAAGGAGTAACATCCAGTGTCCATTTCTGTTGCGATGCCAGAGTGCAGGACTGACCATTTCTTTTATGGAGAAGCAAAGTCTATCTGAACTGAGCTCTACAAACTCCAGCAAACAGACCTCACGCCCTAAACAACAGCAACATCTCCAAGAAGAGAGGATTACTCTCACAAAACACAGTCTTTCGATGACAGTTTCATTAGAGAAATGATGCACATTAGACTGATTCAGTCACTTAGAGAGGGCTGTACATGTTACTGAGGAAACCACCCAAGCATCGTCATTCTGAAAATAATGGTGTCTCTCTATGTAGCCATGGCTGTCCCTTGTTTGTTCCCTTGTGGAGAATTAATACTGGGTTGGGTGTAAACCCACGATGTGCTCGATCCCATGGGTTTTCCGGCTAGTAAGTGGAGTTACAGGAATTTCTCTGCAATAGAATATCTGCCACTTCTGTTCTCATTGTTCAGGCGAGATGTGCAGGAGGCTGGGGGAACACAGCAAGGCAGGCAGCATCAGGAGGGAGAGGCAGGAGGCTGGGGGAACACAGCAAGGCAGGCAGCATCAGGAGGGACAGGCAGGAGGCTGGGGGAACACAGCAAGGCAGGCAGCATCAGGAGGGACAGGCAGGAGATTGGGGGAACACAGCAAGGCAGGCAGCATCAGGAGGGAGAGGCAGGAGGCTGGGGGAACACAGCAAGGCAGGCAGCATCAGGAGGGACAGGCAGGAGGCTGGGGGAACACAGCAAGGCAGGCAGCATCAGGAGGGAGAGGCAGGAGGCTGGGGGAACTCAGCAAGGCAGGCAGCATCAGGAAGTGGAGAAGTTGATGTTTCGGGTGTAACCCTTCTTCAGGACTGGTTACAGCTGAAACATTGATTTATGCACCTCCTGATGCTGCCTGGCTTACTGTGTCCCTCCAGCCTCCTGCCTGTCCCTCCTGATGCTGCCTGCCTTGTTGTGTTCACCCAGCCTCCTGCCTGTCCCTCCTGATGCTGCCTGCCTTGCTGTGTTCCCCAGCCTCCTGCCTGTCCCTCCTGATGCTGCCTGCCTTGCTGTGTTCCCCCAGCCTCCTGCCTGTCCCTCCTGATGCTGCCTGCCTTCCTGTGTTCCCCAGCCTCCTGCCTGTCCCTCCTGATGCTGCCTGCCTTGCTGTGTTTCCCCAGCCTCCTGCCTGTCCCTCCTGATGCTGCCTGCCTTCCTGTGTTCCCCCAGCCTCCTGCCTGTCCCTCCTGATGCTGCCTGCCTTGTTGTGTTCCCCCAGCCTCCTGCCTGTCCCTCCTGATGCTGCCTGCCTTCCTGTGTTCCCCCAGCCTCCTGCCTGTCCCTCCTGATGCTGCCTGCCTTGCTGTGTTCCCCCAGCCTCCTGCCTGTCCCTCCTGATGCTGCCTGCCTTGCTGTGTTCCCCAGCCTCCTGCCTGTCCCTCCTGATGCTGCCTGCCTTGCTGTGTTCCCCCAGCCTCCTGCCTGTCCCTCCTGATGTTGCCTGCCTTGCTGTGTCCCCCCAGCCTCCTGCCTGTCCCTCCTGATGCTGCCTGGCTTGCTGTGTTCCCCCAGCCTCCTGCCTGTCCCTCCTGATGCTGCCTGGCTTGCTGTGTTCACCCAGCCTCCTGCAGTTTTCTAGTCTCTAACTCATTGTTCAGGCAGCTGATTTGGTGTGGCATTTAACTTTACACATCCCACAAATGTCTCTCCTGTACATCATGTGTGGCTCTCTGATCGAGTCTCAGAACCCAGAGTTCAAACGCCTGGTGGGACCAGTAGTTGCTAACCAACGCCTTGCTCTCTCTCACCATTCCTTCTGCTTGTCCTCCGATGTGCATCCTCTGTGTGGTGAAATTAACCTTTATTGCTATATCGCCTAACTCATTCCACCAAACGGAGCCACTTCCCTCCCTCAGTACCTCAAATTAGACTTTCAGAATCTTACAGTACTACAATGGTTAGCACTGCTGCCTCACAGCAGCAGGGACCCAGGTTTGATTCCAGCCTCGGAGTCTGTGTGGAGTTTGCACATTCTCCCCGGGTGCTCCGGTTTCCTCCCATAATCCAAAGATGTGCAGATTAGGTGAATTGGCCATGTTAAATTGCCCACAGTGTTCAGGGATGTGTAGGTTAGGTGCATTAGTCAGGGTAAATGTAGAGTAATAAGGTGGGGGAATATGTCTGGGTGAGTTACTCTTCGGAGGGGCAGTGTGGATGTGTTGGGCTGAAGGGCCTGTTTCCACACTGTAGGGATTCTCGATGAAAGAGAGGCCATTTAGCTTGTGCGTGAGTGACAGCTCCTTGAAGTAGATTTCTAATTAGTCCGACATATCTGCTCAATTCTCCTTTGCCCTGGGATTTTGTCTTTGTTGAGTAAATATCCAATTCCATTTGAAAAGTTTAGGATGAAATACCAGATCACTGTTCCTCCCTGTGTAATAAAAATCACATCGCCACCATTTCATTTCCAATTACTGTACATCTCTACACTGTGGTTCCTAACCCTCCTGCCCCAGCAAACGGATTTTTTCTTCACTCGGTGAAAACCCTTCTCAATTAAATCTCCTCTTCTTAAACCTTCTCTGCTCTCAGGGGAGCAGGTGTCTCCAGGTCCTCCACATTCACCGTGCTCCCCCATTGCTGAGATCTAGGTTCCTCTCAAATATTTCCCAGCGTCTGTGTGAAGAAAGTCAGAGGTCACACGATACCAGGTTACAGTCCAACAGATTTATTTAAAATCACAATTTATGATTTCAAACGAACCTGTTGGACTATAGCCTGGTGTGGTGAGACTTCTGACTTTGTCCACCTCAGTCCAACCCCGGCCTCTCCACATTGATGTAAAGAAAGTGGAGTTGCCCTTGTCAGTATTTGTCCCTGAAGCAATTTTATTAAGGAGCAACAATTCCTGCTTTCACATGTTTTAAACTTACAAATGTCTCCCCTTATGGAGTCTGGTCCCTGGCCCAAGAGGTATCTGAGGTAAGATCTCAATGAATATCAGACAGACACTAAAGAGTCCCATGGCAGGAGAAACATTTTCACTCTGAGCGGGTGTGTGTGTGTGTGTCCCTCACTCCCTCAGGCAGTGGGAGAGGCGAATGGAGTAGGCATTTTGAAAGAGGAGCAGGACCAGTGAATGAGGAAGACAGGAAGAGATAGGGTGAGATGCAGAAGGGGGTGGGATGAAGTTCATGTGGAGAGAAAATACCCCAGAATGGAGCAGTTGGGCTGAATGGTCTGCTGCAGATTCCATGGAGGATGAGTATTGGCCTCTGTAGACTGTATCCTCGTTGCTGATGTGTGCGGTTGTACCGGGACGGTGAGTTTCATGGGGAATAAATGCAGCAGAGGCTCCTGCCTGGGCCTGAACCTGAACCATTCACACAAGATTTCATCAAAAGTAGTGATTAAAATGAACAGCAGAGGGCACCAACATCCACCTTTTCAAATCCAGGAATTGTAAAAGTCAGGGAGGCATGTTTCTCAATGGGTGCATGGAATTGGGTATTTTTTTAAGATCAAAGAAAATTTCAGTGAGATCTTTAACACCTCGATCTAAGGTAAGAGAAGCAAATAGAGAGATGGGGAGAAATATTTTATGCAGTGAGTTGCTGCAACGTGTTGTTGAAAGGGCAGTGGGAGCAGCTTCATTAAAAAAATTTGGAAAGGAAATTGGACAGAATAAATTAGGAAGGCAAATCGTTTGTTGCAAAAGGATTGCAACTGAATGGTAAAGAAGCTTCTTTATTTGTTCATAGGATGTGGGGGTCGCTGGCCATTAATTACCCACCCCTAATTGCCCAGCGGGTAGTTAAGAGTCACCCATATTGCTGTGGGTCTGGAGTCACATGGAGGCCAGACCAGCTAAGGATGGCAGATTCCTTCCCTAAAGGACATTCTGAACCAGTTGGGAATTTCCCCCAATGGGCGGCACGGTGGCACAGTGGTTAGCACTGCTGCCTCGCAGCGCCAGAGACCCGGGTTCAATTCCCGACTCAGGCGACTGACTGTGTGGAGTTTGCACGTTCTCCCCGTGTCTGCGTGGGTTTCCTCCGGGTGCTCCGGTTTCCTCCCACAGTCCAAAGATGTGCAGGTCAGGTGAATTGGCCATGCTAAATTGCCCGTAGTGTTAGGTAAAGGGGTAAATGTAGGGGTATGGGTGGGTTACGCTTCGGCGGGTCGGTGTGGACTTGTTGGGCCGAAGGGCCTGTTTCCACACTGTAAGTAATCTAATAGCAAATAGTTCCATGATCATCATTACACCCTTAATACCAGATTCTATTATCAAACTCAAACAGCAGGAATTGATCCTGGGTCTCCAGAACATTAGCTGAGTTCCTGGATTAAAAGTCGAGCAATATTACCATTCGGCCATTGCTCCTTCTTTTATTATTATAAAGGGATAACTATACTGGTCTGTGAGTAAGGAGGAGTGGGACTAATGTCATTCTTCTAAGAGCTGGCATAGTCTGGATGGGCCGAATAATCTCGGTGGGCAGTGATGACAAAGCTGCCATTAGTTTGGGATTCAGAGAGAGGGAAATCAGGATAAACCTCCACCTGAGCTGGGTGAGAAACCAGACTTCCCGAATCCACTGGGACACATTCCTGGAGATTTCAACAAATGACCAGGTTCTAACTGTCCCACCCCCCGCATTCCTACTATTCCCCAACTACTGAGCCAGAGCCAATCAGAACGTGAATTGTCTGCCTCCTGATTGGATGACCTGGGACTGTCAAAACAGATTTTAATCTCCTGCTTTAGAGACATTAATCACTAAAATCGAAAAAAGTTCACAGAAACTTTACTTCAATTTTGTTAACACTGCTCTCTTGGTAGTGACCCTTAGAACCACACAAATGATAGACCATGGAAGAAGCCATTCGGTCTATCTTGTCCATGCCAACCCAAAATTAAATTCAATTTCTGGAAAGCACTAGGCCGATCCTGGAGGGTTGGCAGTGCGCAGGTCGAAAGCGGGATTGAACAGAAGTGTCGTTATACAGTAAATAGCACATACAACTTGGGTGAAAGTTGGGCTGATCCACTGCAGGAGTCTGCATCTTGAGGGGAGCAGGATTGGAAGTGGCATATTGGGAATACAGGAGGAGGAATGGGGCAATGAGGAGCAGTGGGAAAACAGGAAAAACGCATGGAAGGAGAGGAGGGGGATATCGATAGAAATATAATTTGCTGGAGTCAGTTTGTGGCCACCAACCTGACTATGCCTCCTGTCTCCAACTCTGGTTAATTGATCACTCTGAGCTCTGCAGTCTCACTGAATAACATGTCCGCTCCCTTAGGGGCCAGGATGAGAGAGTGAAGGGGAACAGACACCAACTGCACTTCCAGTCAGTCAGGCGGAACAGGGTCCAGTCCAGGGGAAGCTCTTCAGTGAGTTCCGTGCTCTGCAAAACTTAGCTGCTTTATACCTGTTCCCCTTTGAAACATCAACCATCCAAACAAAGCTTTCGAACGTTGCTGTTGTGGGCAAACATCTGCCTTCCGACCATATTTTGGATCAGAGTGGCAACATGACAGCATGCCCATCATTTGCGTTCTGTGATGGAGGGGCGCCAGGGAGAGTTCGCCCTGCCTAATACAAAATGTCACCATCCCACCTCTACATCCAGGTGATCTCCAGCATCTGCAGTCCTCACTTTCACCTCTACATCCACCCCCACAGCCAGTCTGGAGCTTAATACAAAAGCAGAAAGTGCTGGAGAAACTCAATAGGTCTGGCAGCATTTCTGCAAAGAAAGCAGAGTTAACGTTTTGAGTCTGGTGACTCGTCATTAGAACGCAGTCAATGGAATTTAATGCCTCATTTGAAAGGCAGCTCTTCCAACTCTGCAGAATTCTCTCCAGAATGCACTAGGCAGTCAGTGTGTGTTGCTCTGCTCAAAGGCCAGGAGCAAGGCTTGATCCCAGAAACTTGTGTTTCAGAGGATGATGCCCAACGCGGCCCAGAGGATGATGCCCAACGCGGCCCAGAGGATGATGCCCAACGCGGCCCAGAGGATGATGCCCAACGCGGCCCAGGATCTCACCGACACTGAAGACTGAGAGAGGGCTACGTTTTTTCTTCTGTTAGAATTGTCTCCAATGCCAATGACCAGCTGACCATGTACATGTGCTTGCAAATGTTCGCATGTCTGCACACATATTTACACAGACATGTGTGTCTGCACACACATTTACAGACACACATGTGTTTGCGCACACACTTACACCGACACACGTGTCTGCACACACATTTGCAGACCCGTGTGTCTGCACACACATTTACACAGACATGTGTGTCTGCACACACATTTACACAGACATGTGTGTCTGCACACACATTTACAGACACATATGTTTGCACACACATTTACACCAACATACACGTGTGCACACACACATTTACAGACACACGTGTGTCTACACACACATTTACACAGACATGCAAGACTGAATGACAGACATGTGTCTCCCTGTTCCCCTGTGCTAATGCTGACCCCCTTGGTAAATGGTTCACAAGTTACAGTCTGTCCTCTGCCACCACAGTGATCATGTGGGAGTCTTGACTATGAACATATTTGACTGTGGAGCAGCTCACAGGAAGGCTGATCCTGTTCTGGTCTGGACTGTCAACATTTGAGATTGGAATCCCTGTCTCAAGAATGATAAAGTAAGGCTTGGTTTGAAACGCATGAGATCCCCATGATGTGACCTGACACTGAGCCTAACCGAAGTGATGGAACTGACTATCAAGCTGGGGTTTTTTTTAACCCTGTATTTCAGGGAGCACAGACAGGGAGCCCGTTTAGGGAAATTCCGGGTGTTTGGGACTTGTCCTTTTCCCTTTCGAGGATATGGTTAGATTTGCCACCAAGCCTATTTAAAGCCGGGGTTGTGTTTGTAAAGAAGGACAGACCATTCATTTTCTGCCTTTCCTCGGGGAGGGGTGCAGTGGGGGGTGGTGGGGAGCTGTGTTGTTTTTGGAATTTGAGAAACATTTCAGCAAGGGGATCAATGAGCCAAAATGAGTTACAAATACCCTGAGTAATTGTCGTGGTGTTTTATTGCATACCTGAATCAAATGAATGATAATGCTGCATACACAGGGCACCAGGACTAAGGGAACATTCTGTACAAAGACCACTGTGTCTGTCAGCTCCCCCTGTGGGCTCTGACAGATGCTACAAGGTCACGCAGTGTTACCGGGTCGCAGTGAGTTCACAGTCAAGGGGCTGAGGGAAGCAGCCAGACTCCAAACAGCGAGTGTCAAGTTCAGAGGTTATAGTTCGCTCTCAATCTATGAGGGTCCTGAAGTCAAATCACAGGGAGGTCAAGCAGAGAAATTCACAACGGCTTCTCTCTCTATCTGACATTCTCTCTGAGCCCGAGCCTGAGGTGTGGACTGTCTGGGGTCACGTTCCCAATACTCCATCCCATTCAAAACAATTTGCTCCCTCGTTCCTTGACACCTCTGACAGAGGCACTGACCCACCCCCACCCCCGAAACTGCAGCTCAGATTTACAAAGAGATTGCTGTCACTCCTTTCTCTCCCACTGCTGTGACTGACTTGCATTTAGAAAGCGCCGTTAACTTTGTAAATACAGCCGAAGGCCCCAGGAGCACTGTGAGGCTGTCAGAGTGGGGACCATGTGCTTGGTCAAGCAGTTATCCGCGAAGCTGTGTCCACAAAGTAGAAAGGATGTTGGGGGGTAGGGGATGACCTTCAGAGGTGTAGACCCAGGCTACTGAGGGTGTAGGGAAGATAATCACTGATGCAGTGATCACAGCGCCAGAGTTCAGATAATACCCCGTTTATTTTTGTTGAGTTTGGGTTCTGGATCTGACTGCTTTGAGGCTTTGAATCTGTTTGGACTGACTGTGCACATGTGACATTTTAATGAGGACCTTTTTTTTAGATTAGATTAGATTACTTACAGTGTGGAAACAGGCCCTTCGGCCCAACATGTCCACACCGATCCGCCAAAGCGCACCCACCCATACCCCACATTTATCCCTGCACCTAACACTACGGGCAATTTAGCATGGCCAATTCACTTAACCTGCACATTTTTGGACTGTGGGAGGAAACCGGAGCACCCGGAGGAAACCCACGCAGACACGGGGAGAATGTGCAAGCTCCACACAGTCAGTTGCCTGAGGTGGGAATTGAACCCGGGTCTCTGGCGCTGTGAGGCAGCAGTGCTAACCACCCATTTCTCCTGGGGGAGAGGGACACACCCAAAGGCTGCAATATGCAGCTTCCAGAGAGTCCCACGGCAGCGCAGAGTTAGACGAGATTCCGGGGACAGGGAAATGCCAGGGCTGGCTTTGTGAACAAAGATGAGAATTTCTGAGGAAGGATCACTCTATCCAAATTGTTAGATCTGATTTCTCTCCACAGATGCTGCCAAATCTCATACAGTCAGACAGCAGTACAGCATGGAAACAGACCCTTCCGTCCATCTTGTCCATGCTGACCAGACATCATAAATTAATCTCATCCCATTTGCCAGTGTTTGGCCCATATCCCTTTAAACCGTTAGCCTTAGAGGGATATAGGCCAAATGCTAGCAAATGGGATTAGATTTATTTAGGATATCTGGTCAGCATGGATGAGTTGGACCGAAGGGTCTGATTTCCTATTCATATACCCATCCAAATGCCTTTTAAATGTTGTAATTGTACCAGCCTCTACCACTTCCTCTGGCAACTCATTCCATTTACGTACCACCCTCTGCATGGAACAGTTACCCCTTAGGTCCCTTGTTGTAACTTTCCCCTCTCACCCTAAACCTACGCCCTCTAGTTCTGGACTCCCCCACCCTGGGAAAAAGACTTTGTCTATTTATCCTATCCATGCCCCTCATGATTTTGTAAACCTCTATAAGGTCACCTCTCAGCCTCCAACGCTCCAGGGAAAACAGCCCCAGCCTGTTCAGCCTCTCCCTATAGCTCAACTCCTCCAACCCTGGCAACATCCTTGTAAACCTTTTCTGAACCCTTTCAAGTTTCACAACATCTTTCCAATAGGAAGGAGACCAGAATTGCATGCAATATTCCAACAGTGGCCTAACCAATGTCCTGTACAGCCGCAACATGACCTCCCAACTCCTGTACTCAATACTCTGACCAATAAAGGAAAGCGTACCAAACTATCCTATCCAATCCTATCCTATCGTGCTGACCTTGTCCAGCAATCTCTCTGTTTGTTTGAGAATCTTAAAGAAAGACTGCACTGGGAGCTAGTTACAGCCAATGAGCACTGAGTGAACCTGGAGGGGATCACGTGCTGGGTGATGCTGGGATCCCTCAATCAGGTGGATCATGTGGAAACTGTGGCTGAGCCTTCCTGGGCTAGGTAACCATGTTGAAGCACAGTGCATCCAATCAATATCAAAATCCACACTGTGGGAGCACCAAACATCACCGCGTGGAGCCCCAGCAGCCTCAGAGCAGCTGTTAGCTGGGGCTCTGTTTGCTTTGAGGGGGCTCAGGCATGTTCGAGTGAGCCAGCTGTATATTCTAGGCTGGCGCTGCCATACCGAGGGAGGTGCAGCACTGTCGGAGATGTTTCTGTTTTCTGGTTAAAATGACCGTGCTGTTTTTGGGAGCTTTCTATGCAGAAACCCATCTGCTGTGTTGCCTACACTGGAACAGTGGTTACCAAAATATTTCTTTGTCTGTTGAAAAGGTGTTGAGGAACAACGTGAGCTGGTGAAGGTTCTATCTGAACGTGGGCATATTCACAGGCCAACAAGTTTTTTTTATTCATGGGATGAGGGCATCGCTGACTGGGCCAGAGATTGTTGCCTGTCCCTAATTGCCCTGAATCCTGGAGGGTAATAGTTCAGGTGCCGCCTTGTGTATTCGTGAGTCTATTCAAGAGTAGGTGGAGTTAATGAAACCTAAGACAATCAGATAAACTAGTCCCCTCTACAGTGAACCCATCTCTCTGCTTGGTCATTTGGAGCATTTTACTGCACTTGTTGTATAAACGTCAAAGTCTAGGGTACAACAGATCTAAGTACAGTAAAGAGAACAGTTTGCTTAATTAGCCTTTGCAAATAATCTGTGCAGAGAAAGGTCAGATCTAAATGTGTTATATTTCATTCAGTTCCCTCATTTAGGCATCAGTATCCTGCTAATCTAACAGGCTCTGCTCGTTTTTTCCACTTGACCCATTCAGAGTGCAGCTATTTGAATTTTCGGAGCAAGCTGTCAGATCTCATCACTTCCCTGTGCACTTGTGGACATAAATACCAGATGGGTGTATTTTTATTAGCTTCTATTGTCTGTTCAGCTGCACAGGGTAACACAGAACACAGCCTGTGCCTCTGGGTTACATCCTCTGACAGTGAAAGATTCATTCACCAATTAATTGAGATCAGATTGAAACTTTCCTTCCGAAATGAAATTATGATTTAGTTGGATGAACAAGACTCTAATATATTCCTCAATTTGTGTGTGTATGTGGTGAGGGAGAGAGAGAGAGAGAGAGGGAGAGAGGGAGAGAGGGAGGGAGGGAGAGAGAGAGAGAGAGAGAGAGAGAGAGAGCCACATACTGACGCAGGGAGAGCAAGATCATCAGAGACAGAGAGTGTGAATACGTGACAGGGAGAACAAGAGAGACAGAGAATGTGCAGGAAACAGACACAGCGAGGGACACGGAGAGTGAGTGAGACAGAGAAATAAACAGACAGAGGAATAGATTAAAAAGGGCTCAGGGCAAGAAACAAATGGGGGGGTAAGGAGGGAGAGAGAGAGAGAGAGAGAGAGAGAGAGAACAGGCTGAAACACCCTTGTGTCCCTTGGATCCTTGGACCTTACGGTGTATAGAGTGCTGTTCATCCTTCTATCCCCCTCGCCCGGGGACTACCTAAACACTGGGTAGGAATTAGGACTCTCCTTAAAACCCACCAGCCTTTTGTTCATCAGTCACAATCGCTTCTCATCTCAGTGTTCCCACAAAGCGCGACTTAAATGCAAACAATCTGGTGTTTGGGAACACAGGAACAGGAGGAGGCCATTCTGCCCCTCAAGACTGTCTCACCATTCTGTCCAATCAAAGTTTATCTGGGACAAACTACACTGGCTTTGGAAAAGGGAATGGGATCAGTATTTAACAAACAAAAGGTACTGAGTGAGGGCAGGGTTGGCCTGGTGGGATGGGGCACTGATGAAGCTAGATCAATGCAGAAGGCTAAGAGGTCTCCCTGAGTGCGGATTGAGGCTGAGACACATTGCCCACCTTGCAGATGAGACAGATTTAGAAACAGAAGATTGCTTTTTTTTTGCAATTCCAAGAATTTGGAATATGAGTCCACTCAGTGGAACAGTTTAGATATCCTGGAATATGCTTAGGGGGCCACATAGCAGACGCCAAATTTCCTGGGTTTATTGATTATATCTTGGTGTATATTATTTTCAAAGCAGCCATGGTGCAGTGTGTTATTCTATTGCAATGGTTCTAGCTCCTCTCTCTCTCTTTCTCTCCTCTGTCTTGCCTCATTAACGTCGAGAGCACATTACAATCTGTTCTGTTCAGAGAGGTGCACGATAGTACAGGACAAGCCAACCATTTATACACTCAATGACCCGGCTGACAAAGCAGAGATATCTTCCCAATCTCCGCATCTCCTCAGCCAGCCAGTCCCGGACTCTCAGTCTCCAGCCCTTGCTGCTGCATTGCGTATATGAGCTCAGCGAGGGAGGACATACCATCCCCAGAACACAGGCCGGACCCCTTTCCTGACAATAGTTTATGGGCGAGAAACCAGGGGCGCAGACATTTACCGCAATCACAGCAGACAGTGAGGCTTATTCAGTCACGGAATTATGCTCGCACTTAGTTTGAACTCTCATTCACTGAACAGCTGTGAACAAGAAGACTTTGATAGAGAGAGAGAGAGAGAGAGATAGAAAGAGAGAAAGACAGTGACAGTGAGAGCACCATCACACCTCTCAGCCTCAGTCCAATATTAAAATGAATTAGAATCAGTGGCTGATCCATAAGCTATTTTATATAGTGCATGGCAAGATCCCACAAAGTGCCGTGTAATGCACGGCCTGTCAGAGGTAGACTGCTGTCGGTCTCGCATTGGGAGGGGGTGGGCAATGGTCCTGTCCCTCTAGACTCGCCTTAAGGACATTTACATCACGGATACACATCCTCACTGCGAGATCCCTCTTACCTGATAATGAAGCTTTGATTTTCAGTCCACACTGACACCAGTCCAGCAAGAGTTGGAGATCTTCACATTTGTTTTATTCACTGTCTGGACCCAGCATCGCCCCTTGGGAAGGTGGGGGTGAACTCTCTTCTTGAACCCCTGCAGTGCATGTGCTGTCAGGTCGACCCACAATGCCCTTAAGGGGGGAATTCCAGGATTCTGACCTAGCGAGTGAAGGAACGGCGATATATTTCCAAGTCAGGGTGGGGAGTGGCTTGGAGGGGAACTTGCATGGGGTGGTGTTACCATGTATCTGCTGAGTTTGAAAGGTGCTGAGTGAAGATCTTTGGTGAATTTCTGCAGTACATCTTGTCGATAGTACACACTGCTGCTACTGAGCGCCAGTGGTGGAAGGAGGGGATGTCTGTGGATGTGGTGTCAATCAAGTGGCTGCTTTGTCCTGGATAGTGTCAAGCTTCTTGAGTGTTGTTGGAGCTGTCCAGGTGAATGGGGAGTATTCCATTACACACCTTCATCATCAGGAATGATGAAGGGTTTATGCCCGAAACATTGACTCTCCTGCTCCTCAGAAGCTGCCTCACTTGCTGTGCTTTTCCAGCACCACACTCTCGACTCTAATCTCCAGCATCTGACTCTCTCCCAGTAGAGTCTAGTCAATGCTAATCCCCAGGACGTGGAATGGGAGGGATTCAGTGATGGCATTGTCATTGAATGTCGCAGGATAACTGTTCGAGTATCTTTTGTTGGTGATGGTCAGAGCCTGGCATTTATGGGGCATGAATGTTACGTGCCACTTTCCAGTCCAAGCCTGGATATTGTCCAGATCTTGTTGCATTTGGACATGGACTGCTTCAGCATCTGAACTTGCTCCGTCTTTGAGTTCCCAGTTTTCAAAGTCTGACCTGGAATCCCCAGAAACTGATGATTAATCTCTGGGAGAACTCTCAATAGACAGCACCTCAAACCTCAGAATGAAAAGATTGTGAGTTCAAGCACTACCCCAGATGCCTGAGCAGTGCAGTGCTGAGGGAGTATCACACTGTCAGAGGTGCGGTGAGATATTAAACACAGGCCCATCCTGCTTGATTAAGATGATCAGCGAGCTATTCCCAATATCCCAAACAACATTTTCATCCTAATCAACATCATTAAGCAGATAACTGGGTCATTATCAGCTTTCTGAATGTGGGGGCTTGCTGTGCAAAACCCCAGTGCTCCAATTTTCACAGCAGCAGCAGCTCCTCTGCAATCTGACTAGTCTGGGAGCAAGGTGCTGTGGGATAACGAGAATGTGAAAGTCACATCAGAAAAAAAATGCAAGCTTCTCTTTTCTCTTGGCTATTGGAAGGTGGGGATCCAGCCCCGATCGGAACTGGACAGCCAACAGCCAGTGGTACAATTGGAGAAAACTCCAGAAATGTACCCAATCAGAACTGGCCACCAAACCATCCTGAGCACTGCTCCACGTCTCATCACTACAATGGCATGTGGGAACCAGGCCTGTAATTCAGGCCTAAGCACTGAGGGGCTGAATGGACACTTTCTGTTCCTACATTCAGGGTGACCCTTTTAGGGTCAGTGCTATTTCTGCATACGGTCAGAGGTTGGATTGGCAAGAGTTTAGAAACAGATTCTTTCACCAGATTTGGATTTCCCTTGTATCAAACATAGTGCTGTTTAATTAATAAACAAGCTTTTAGTGACATGTTCCTCTGTCACACCGATTCCCGTTTCTCTTCAAGTCCCAGTGCCTATGTCGTGACTCGGAATTTTCCTAATCTTTGTATTCACTATTGATGAGCATCTGATGTACTCTCCCCCCATCATTACTCCTCGAAAATCTGGATTCCTCCTGCCTCAATCACAGGGTCCCACCAAACTGGAGCCCCTGAATTCCTGGTTCACCTCCTCCCAGGTTCTTCCTGACATTGAAGAAAAAAGCCTCCTCCATACCTCCCCCTCCTCCCAGTCAGCCTCTCAGACCACGGCCTGGATCTCAACTCCACACCCACTCTATCTCCGCCACCAACCAGCTTCGATAAGAAGAGGGAACTGCAGATTTGGAGCCACTTTTGTTCTGAAGAACTGCTTCTCAACTTCAGCCTAGCTCCAACTTTAAGGGCTGTGCTCTCATTGCTTTAGAGAGGAAATAAATTCTCCCGCCGACTCCATCAAATCTTTCACCAACTTCAGCACTTGGACCAGATCAGCCCTCCATCACTCACCGAAGGGAGTATCATGGAACAAGCGCTCGGGAGTCTTTCTAACATTTTGCTCAGCTCCCCCTGGCTCGTGCTCATTTCTCTAAGGTTCCTGGTCTCCTGTTGAACCCACTTCCTTCTGGAATTCTGATGAGTTGCTCCTTAGTTGCTCCTCAGTTGACCCCTCCACCCCCGGCTTCTCCTGCCTCCAAGATCCTTGGGAGATCCTCCCAGACTCTGAGTGTGACACTTGCACTGATACAACCACAGAAGGAAACTAAAAATCTAAGGTCCCATCTTGGCAAAGTCTTATTAACTGATGAGATGTCTCAGGTGTAGATCATGGATTTGCTCTCTCAGGTCATTGGCTGAAAATTAGAAGATAATTTGCCTGATGCTGTATAGTAACTCGCCAATATACCTGACCCATTGTCTGATGGAGCACAAATTGCTGATAAGGCACTGTCTCTACACATACACACCCAGGCAGAATCCACAATCAAGCCTTTTAGCTTATAACATCTATGTATAACTCCCAGAAAATGGGCTGCACAGAGAGAGAGGGAGACAGAGAGACACTCCTAATGCATAATGATCAAGAAATAACTGCAGTGTTTCGCTCCGCTCGATGTGATACATTGTCGGTGTCAGGCTCCTTGTATGGGTTAGAAACACAAGTACTTGCTCAAACTCACCAATCACGATGGTGTATCTCCTTCGCCAGACTTCTGTCACAGGCTAATGGACCAATCAATTCAAGCCTTTGTGTTGCACAGGTGACCTGGAGTTGAACTGGTGAATAATCGCCTAAGACGGTAAAATCACCAGCTCTCATCAAGAGATTATTCACAGCCTTCAGGGGTTTGGTATTGTGGTTGAATCAGTCCAGGGACAGAGAAAGAGAGAATGGATTTTCTCTCTCTGTCTGATACTTAAGTAGATAATTTAACAAACATTTGCCTCCATACATCATTTCTTCATTGGCTGCATTAAACCTGAACTTATACAGCAGAAGGGTATCTTGCTACTGTACTACATTGCTAATTATTTCTTAATAATCTCACAGTGAGGACACTGTCATTACTAATGCTGTACTGCAATCTCCAGGCAGGTCTTGAATCCCAGATCAAGGATGGCTGCAGAGACATTAAACAGACAGAAAAAGGCACATAACAAGGCAACAGAGCTCTGTGCGGTAAACTTTCCCCTGACCATGGAGTGTTCCGGAAAGTCGGAAAGGGATGAATACACTGACAGAAGGAATCCTCTTTTCACCAGTTCTCCATCCATTGGATTATAAGTCATTGGAGAGATGGGTAGGACCATAAGGCCATTCAGCCCATTGAGCTACGGCTGATCTGATAATCCTCAACTGTCATTTCCCGCTTTATCCCCAATACCCATGATTCCCTTTCTGATTGCAAACCTGTCTCTCTCAGCCTGGATAGTAACAACCAGCCTTGATAGACCTCACATTCCACAGACTCACTCCCATCTGAGAGAAATAAATTCAAGGATAAAGAACAAAGAACATTACAGCACAGGAACAGGCCCTTCGGCCCTCCAAGCCTGCGCCGATCCAGATCCTCTATCTAAACCTGTCGCCTAGTTTCTAAGGGTCAGTATCCCTCTGCCCCCTGCCCATTCATGTCTCTGTTTAGGTACATCTTCAATAACACTATTGTTCCTACCTCCACCACCTCCGCTGGCAACATGTTCCAGCGTAAAGACCTTTCCATGAACATTTCCCTTCTCACCTTGAACTCATAACCTCTAGTAACTGAGTCCCTCACTCTGGGAATAAAGCTTTTTGCTATACCTCTCATGATTTTGTAGACATCAATCAGGTCCCCCCTCAACCTCCTTCTTTCCAATGAAAATAATCCTAATCTACTCAACCTCTCTTCATAGCTAGTACCCTCCATTACAGGCAACATCCTGATGAACCTCCTCTGTACACTCTCCAAAGCATCCACATCCTTTTGGTAATGTGGTGACTAGAACTGTACGCAGTATTCCAAATGTGGCCGAACCAAAGTCCTATACACCTGTAACATGACCTGCCAACTCTTGTACTCCATACCCTGTCCGATGAAGCAAAGCATGCCATATGCCTTCTGGACCATTCTATCGACCTGCGTTGCCACCTTCAGGGTATAATGAACTTGAACACTTGGACTTCTCTGGACATCAATTTACCCAGGACTTTTCCATTTACCATATAGTTTGCTCTCGAATCGGATCTTGCAAAACACATAACCTTGTATTTGCCCGGATTGAATTCCATCAGCCATTTCTCTGCCCAACTCCCCAATCTATCTATACTCTGCTGTATTCTCTGACAGTCCCCTTCACTATCTGCTACTCCATCAATCTTGGTGTCAGCTGCAAACTTGCTAATCAGGCAACCGATCTCCCTTCCTCCAAATCATTTATATATATCACATACAACAGTGATCCCAGCACGGATCCCTGTGGAACACCACTGGTCACAGGTCTCATTTTGAGAAACTCCTTTCCACTACTACTCTGTCTCCTGTTGCCCAGCCAGTTCTTTACCCATCTAGCGAGAACATGCTGAACCCCATGCAATTTCACTTTCTCCAACAGCCTACCATGGGGAACCTTATCAAACGCCTCATTGAAGTTCATGTATGTGACATCTGTAGCTCTTCCCTCATCAATCAACCTCCTCATCTTGGTTTTAAATGGGTGACCCTTCATTCTGAGGTGATGCCCTTTGCTCCTAGACTTTTCCACAAGGGGAACAAGTTTTACTGCTTCTACCTAGTCAAGCTCCTTAAGGATCTTATATGTTTCAATGAGGTTATCACTCTTTCTCCTCAACTCCAGGAGGACACAACCTAGAGTTATACTCCAGGGAGAACACTGTCACTGAGGAAGATCCAGGGACATGGGCCAAACACAGGCAGATGGGGCTAGTTTAGTTTTGAAATATGGTTGGACTGAATGGTCTGTTTCCAAGCTGTATGACTCTATGACTATGACCAAAGCCTACCTATTCTGGAGAGTTAGATAGTGAACTCACAATGGAGGAGCTCAGCAGAGTCATTGACTCACTCAACATGGCTTTCAAAGATCAGAGAATCAAAAAGGTTTCCCCATTTGACATTGGATCATTTTTAAGCTCCCCACTCCCTGCCTCACTCCGGATACAAATTCCCCAACCTCTTTCTACTCCATCACCCAAACCAACCTTCAATCCCACCCTCAACCTCCTCAGGTCAGCTGAGAGGTGCACTGTGGACCGGGTCAGCAGGGGAGACAGAATAAGCTTGAGAGGCAGAATGTCCTCCTCATACTCCCTGGGACCCAATAACCACAAACTCCTTCAAGTTCCCCTCCGAGCTACACACCATTCGGACTTGAAAATACATCGCCGTTCCTTCACTGTCTCTGGGCCAAAATCCTGGAATTCCCTCCCTAAGGGACATTGTGGTCTAACTACAGCACATGGACTGCAGCGGTTCAAGAAGGCAGCTCACCCCCACCTTCACGGGGGGGCAGCTAGGGACGGACAATAAATACCGGGCCCAGCCAGTGACACTCACATCTGGCAAAAATGAATAAATTTTAAAAAAGCAGACGGGGGTAAGGGAGCTGCTGCTCTGGAAAACCACAGCTCCCCCACTGATCGATGTACAAAAGCAGAAGGACTTGCATTCCCATAGCACCTATCATAGTCTAATAATGTCCCAAAATGTCCAGGCAATGGGATCATTTTTGAAATGTGGGAAGACAAATTCATGCACAGCAAGATCCCACGAACAGCAATGTGAAGAGTAACCGGATAATCTGTTTGAAGTTGGAACAAGGAATAATTATTGACCAGGTCACCGAGGCTAACTGCCCTGACTCTTCACCAACATTGTGCTCTGGGATTACTTACATCCAACTCAGGCAGCAGACGGGGCACTTGTTTTATTAGCTTATCCGCCAGTGCGGCGCTCCATTGGTATGGCCCTGGCGTGTTAGCCTGGATACTGGGCTCAGTCTGGGGAGTGGGGACCTGAAACCTTAATCTGCCAACACAGAGTACAGTGCTCATTGAGCTAAATGTTCACACTGTCAGTTTAACAATGCTCAGATTCTGAGTGAGCTAAAAGCTTCACATATCACAAGTGGAGTAAATGATTAGTTCTTTGCCTTACTTTGCTCAGGACATGAATCAGATCTCCTCGTTTAAATGACAATTCGTCAGGTTCTTCACTCATACAATCCCAGAGTCCCAGGAAGTAGCTTGTATAATCGATGCTGACATTCCCTTTGTAAAATGAAAGGAAGAGACATTATTGTAACTACTCAAAGATTTATTCAGGCTCCTTAATGCTCTTTATTAATGAACCAATAAGACATAAGTGGGAGTTTGTCAGGTTGTAACTAAAGACGATAGTGGATCACGCAATAGGAGGTACAGGTTGTGCCTTTTAATCAAGGCCAGCCTTCCCTCACTTACCACCAGGCAGTACCTCTGCACGCCCATTATTACTATTTAATCACCTCTTCAAAGTCACTTAAAGTCAAGTGTGTCCAAGCATGAGCCCAGCAAACAGACACTACTCAAGCAATTTGAATTCTTGAAGGCTGGACATTTAAATGGAGCAGATATACCCCACACCCCTCACTGTAACACGCTAATATACCCCACACCTCTCACTGTAACACACTGATATACACCACATCCCTCACTGTAACACTCTGATATACCCCACACCCCTCACTGTAACACACTCATATACCCCACACCCCTCACTGTAACACTCTGATATACCCCACACCCCTCACTGTAACACTCTGATATACCCCACACCCCTCACTGTAACACTCTGATATACCCCACACCCCTCACTGTAACACACTGATATACTCCACACCCCTCACTGTAACACTCTGATATACCCCACACCCCTCACTGTAACACTCTGATATACCCCACACCCCTCACTGTAACACACTGATATACACCACATCCCTCACTGTAACACACTGATATACCCCACACCCATCACTGTAACACACTGATATACCCCACACCCCTCACTGTAACACTCATATACCCCATGCCCCTCACTGTAACACTCTGATATATCCCACACCCTTCACTGTCACAGACTGATATACATCACACCCCTCACTGTAACACACTGATATACCCCACACCCCTCACTGTAACACACTGATTTGCCTCACACCCCTCACTGTAACACACTCATATACCCCACACCCCTCACTATAATACTCTGATATACCCCACACCCTTCACTGTAACACACTGATAAACACCACACCCCTCACTGTAACACCCTGATGTACCCCACACCCCTCACTGTAACACACTCATATACCCCACACCCCTCACTGTAACACTCTGATATACCCCACACCCCTCACTGTAACACTCTGATATACCCCACACCCCTCACTGTATCACACTGATATACACCACATCCCTCACTGTAACACACTGATATACACCACATCCCTCACTGTAACACGCTAATATACCCCACACCCCTCACTGTAACACACTGATATACACCACATCCCTCACTGTGACACACTGATATACCCCACACCCCTCACTGTAACACACTGATATACTCCACACCCCTCACTGTAACACTCTGGTATACCCCACACCCCTCACTGTAACACTCTGATATACCCCACACCCCTCACTGTAACACACTGATATACACCACATCCCTCACTGTAACACACTGATATACCCCACACCCATCACTGTAACACACTGATATACCCCACACCCCTCACTGTAACACTCATATACCCCATGCCCCTCACTGTAACACTCTGATATATCCCACACCCTTCACTGTCACAGACTGAAATACACCACACCCCTCACTGTGACACACTGATATACCCCACACCCCTCACTGTAACACACTGATTTGCCCCACACCCCTCACTGTAACACACTCATATACCCCACACCCCTCACTATAATACTCTGATATACCCCACACCCTTCACTGTAACACACTGATAAACACCACACCCCTCACTGTAACACTGTGATATACACCACAGCCCTCACTGAAACACACTGATATACTCCACACCCCTCACTGTAACAAACTAATATACCCCACACCCCTCACTGTAACACACTCATATGCCCCACACCCCTCACTGTAACACACTGATATACCCCACACCCCTCACTATAACACTCTGATATGCCCCACACCCCGTACAGTAACGCTCTGATATATATCACACCTCTCACGGTAACACCCTGATAAAGACCACTACCCTCACGGTAACATGCTGATATACCCCACACCCCTCACTGTAACACACTGATATACACCACACCCCTCACGGTAACATTCTGATATGCCCCACACCCCTCACTGAAACACCCTGTTATATCCCACACCCCTCACTGTAACACACTGATACACCCCACACCCCTCACTGTAACACACTGATATACCCCACACTCCTCACTGTAACACACTGATATACCCCACACCTCACTGTAACACTCTGATATACCCTACACCCCTCACTGTAACACTCTGATATACCCCACACCCCTCACTGTAACACACTGATATACCCCACACTCCTCACTGTAACACACTGATATACCCTACACCCCTCACTGTAACACTCTGATATACCCTACACCCCTCACTGTAACACTCTGATATATCCCACACCCCTCACTGTAACACTCTGATATACCCCACACCCCTCACTGTAACACTCTGATATACCCCACACCCCTCACTGTAACACCTTGATAGACTACACACCCCTCACTGTAACAGTCTGATATACCCCACAGTCCTCACTGTAACACTCTGATATACCCCACACCCCTCACTGTAACACTCTGATATACCCTACACCCCTCACTGTAACACCTTGATAGACTACACACCCCTCACTGTAACAGTCTGATATACCCCACAGTCCTCACTGTAACATTCTGATATATTCACACACCCCTCACTGTAACACTCTGATACACCCCACACTCCTCACTGTAACACTCTAATATATGCAACACCCCTCACTGTAGTTAGATTAGGTTAGATTAGATTAGATTCCCTACAGTGTGGAAACAGGCCCTTCGGCCCAACAGTGCTCTGATATACCCCACACCCCTCACTGTAACACTCCGATGATAGAGCTGAAAATTTAAAAGTTAGATATGTTTTGGTTGAGACATAAAGAAGATGCTGGATATTTGTGAGAGAAACCAGGCCAATACAAGTCACTTGAAGTGACTGAATGCAGCAGTCACTAATAAAATCAGTTCAGAATGCATGAGAAGCCTCTTTGTGCAACAACGAAAGGGATCGGGATAGGAGCAAGGAAGAAATGGAAGGATATGTTGAGAAAATGGTGAGGGGTGTTGGTGGAACATTAATACCATCATGGACCATGTGGGCGAAATGGCCTGTTTCCCTTAATTGTGAAGTAAATTCAATGCAAGCATTGAGCAACGATGCCCAAGAAAGCCTTTAATGTGCACTTCTCATTGAATAGCTGTGATAGAATGTCCATATTCTGGGACTTTTGGAGTTGCAGAATTTGTATGGAACAATCTTGGAAACCTAATAGATATTCTATTCTTTGATGGTATGTAGAGAAAAAAAAATCAATTTTCCTATTGTGTTTTTTGCCTCTTTATCATTTTGTTCAGCTGTAAGAGAACCAAGTCTGGGGTCATTAGCCTGTTTGAACTGTATTTGCCATCATCGAGAGGCATGGGGCATATTGCATTACCATAAAATGCTCATTTGTCTTATATTAACTTAAACAGCTGACAAGAAAGCTATTAAGTAATCAGTGATACTGAGGCAACCAAAATGCCTTTTGCAGTGGCAGCCTGGATATCATTCCGAGTGCGAGAGACTCTGTCGACTGCTGACTCCCCCAGGTTTCCCTGTGCCTTTTGAAATAGTGAGTGTGCCCCAGGCTACAGGCACACAATATCAGAATTTTCTCTTTACGATCAACATGGCAAAAATTCATCATGAGAAATACAATTTTATTTTTTTAATATGCAACTTTATCGACCTTGAAACAGCTATTATATTTTTGTGTAAGGCATGACAGTTAATTGCAACACAGATTCAAAACACGAAACTAAAATGATTTGTTTCCATTCCTCCATTCTATTTTTACTCATTCCAATTTACTGCACATTAACGTTGAGCACTCTAATTAGTGCACAGAAGTATCAGATTATTATACTGAACTTCAAAGATAAAAGTATTTTTTTAATCCACGAATTCTACAGAAGTGAATAGAACAGAAACAGACCATTCAGCCCAACCAGTCAACGCTGATAGTAATACTCCAAGGGTATCTCCTCCCACTTCTCACCACCTCATCCCATCAACATAACCTCCAATTCCTTCCTTTTTTCTCATTGAACATCCAATTAAATTCTTGAGTCCCTTCAACTAGTCAATGAGAACAGCAGGAGGCCACTCATCCCATCG
>NW_028270170.1:5611820-5689394 GCF_037043375.1 Chiloscyllium plagiosum
TATCTGTGAAAAAGAGTTGATGTTTCAGCATTGGAACATTTTGGAATGGAACTGGATTTAAGAAATGTGAAGGGAGGGAGA
Organism: Chiloscyllium plagiosum; assembly: GCF_037043375.1. NCBI lineage: Eukaryota > Metazoa > Chordata > Chondrichthyes > Orectolobiformes > Hemiscylliidae > Chiloscyllium > Chiloscyllium plagiosum. The sequence goes on from NW_028270170.1 coordinate 5,611,902, forward strand.
AGGGAAAAAAAACAAAAGACATGGTGGCGCAAAGCCAGAAACAGGCAACAGTGATGGAGCACAGAAAGAAACAAAAATAGGACTGGAGGAATTGTGAATGGAAATAGCAGAACCGTTCACAACTGCCACTCAAAAGAACAATGAGGGCAGAGATTATATGATGTGAAATTTTTGAAGTCAATAAATCTGGAAGGCTGTAATCAAAAACAAAAGAATTGCAGATGCTGGAAATCAGAAACAGAAATTGCTGGGGGAAAAGGGGAGTTAACATTTTGAGTCCAATTAATTCTGCTTTCTTTCCCCAGATATTGCCAGACCTACTGAGGCTTTTTGCCTCCAGCAATTTGTTTTTGTTCATGTGCTTAATCAAACTTACTTTGAGTTTCTTTGTAACTTTGTAGGAGGCTGAGGACAGTGAAGCTGGAGTGGTACTGGGAGGAGAATTAAAATGACAGAGTCAGAAGTTCAGGGTCACACCTATAGATTGAATGGAGGTGTTCACCAAACAATTAGTCAATCTCCGATTGGTTTTTCCAATTGGAAGAGACTGCAACATGAGCAGCAACTTCAGTGTTGTAGATTTAAAAAAGTGCAAGGAAATTGCTGTTTCACTTGTTGGGTGTGTTTGGAGATGCTGATGGGAGGTTTGATGATTTTCGAGTTGAACCGGAGAGAATGGATTGCTGAAATACAAACAGTGTTGGAGAAACTCAGCAGGTCTGACAGCATCTGTGGAGAGAGAAACAATTGATGTTTCAAGTGTGTTTTACTCTTCCTTGGAACTGAATGCGCTGCAAGTTCAGATAGGTTAAGAGAGGATTGAGGGAAATTGAGATAATAAATATTCATGGGAGTTCTCAATTAAACAGTTTAGAGAGGGTAAGACACCAGAGGCACAGATCTAAACAGAACAAAAACTTTAAGGATGGGAGAAGGGATCCACCAGATAAAGGGGACAGCATCTTGTGGGCGGCACAGTGGCATAGCGGTTAGCACTGCTGCCTCACAGCGCCTGAGACCTGGGTTCAATTCCCGCCTCAGGCGACTGTGTGGAGTTTGCACGTTCTCCCCGTGTCTGCGTGGGTTTTCTCCGGGTGCTCCGGTTTCCTCCCACAGTCCAAAGATGTGCAGGTCAGGTGAATTGGCCATGCTAAATTGCCCGTAGTGTTAGGTAAGGGGTAAATGTAGGGGCATGGGTAGGTTGCGCTTCGGCGGGTCAGTGTGGACTTGTTGGGCCGAAGAGCCTGTTTCCACGCTGTAATGTAATCTGATCTAATCTGATTGTCATTTACTCTCTGCTGTTTTGTGCCCACCCACACAATAATGGACCTTCCCTTTTGTGTTTTGCCTTCTTCCCTGCTTCTGTATTTGTAAACTGGGAACAACTTTACAAAGTGGAACTCCCTCTTAAACGCATGTACCCCTACACATCCCCAACCCATGGAAACACCATCTGATTAGCGACACCATCACTTACCGTGTCTCTAGAGTTTGTAATTTGCTTGGGACCATTCTTTCAAAGGTCTTCAAAATTTTGATTTGGAGTGTTGGGTGCATTAGTCAGAGGGAAATGGGTCTGGGTGTTGGACTGGGGTGTACAAAGTTAAAAATCACACAACACCAGGTTATAGTCCAACAGTGTGCTTCCAATTAAACCTGTTGGACTATAACCTGGTGTTGTGTGATTTTTAACTTCAAAATTTTGGTCTTTATTCAAAAGCTATTTTTTTGAATATCATGATGAATGAGTATGTTCTGACGGTTTCCAAGTAAATCACTGAGTTAAACCCATCTGACATTCTGTTTAAAACTCCAGTATAATTATTGGAGATTGGGACTGAGTTACCCTATAATTTGAAGGAACAATTCCAAGTGTCCAGAAACTCTGTTGGGTGAATCCCAAAAGGCCACATAACAATGTCTCTTTGGAGAGTTGAAGTTTTGCTGTTTGAAATGTAAGGTTATGTGGGAATGATGTGCCCTCATTGTGCAAAAACTATGCAATAGAGCAAAAGTGTTTAAATTTTATTTGCACAGAGGGGAGAGCCTCCTTCAGCATTGCTGTACATATGATCAGCTGTTTACACTCCAGAGTTCGGCATATTGCCCAGCGTGAAGCCAGGATCTCTTTGGATCCTGCATGTTTCTGTAACTAAGCTTGGAGAGGTGCTCTTTTGTATCCAGTATCTCCGATTTAATGTTTTGGTGTTGATGGGTCAGTGTTTTGATATGTTATTTTAATTTCATTTCTGTACGTCATACCATGTGACTAACATGAAGACCAAACTGCAGCCACCTGTGTTTAGTCAAAAACCAATTGCTGTAATTCAGCTTTCTCCCACAGTCTGGGGATGTGCGGGACAGGTGAATTGGCCCTGCTAAATTGCCCGTAGTGTTGGGTGCATTAGTCAGAGGGAAATGGGTCTGGGTGGGTTGCTCTTCGGAGGGTCGGTGTGGACTTGTTGGGCCGAAGGGCCTGTTTTCACACTGTGGGGAATCTATTCTAATCTAATCTAATCTTTCTGAACTGGTTAATCCTTCAACAGTCCCTCAATTATAAAGATCCAATTTGTCTAGCCTGTATTTTTTGCTTTTGATTTGTCTTTATTTTCTAATGCTCCAGATGCCAATGATTCACAGACTGGTGGAAGCCTTGACACTGTACAAAACCTGGATGACACGGTAAATCATTCCACTTTCAAACTAACTCTTTAAAACTTATTTCCTGTTCTGGAGAAGCACTTGATCTCATGGCAACTGCTTGATGTGAAATGGGATTTGATCCCTCTCAAACTTTCACTGTTGAGCAAAGTGGAAACTTATTGGACATGCATGAGGTGCTATTAATCTCAGCTAGACTATGCAGTTGTACAAATTCAATTGAGACAGGCACTTGGAACAAATCAGATAGGAATACATGAGGACAAACTGAAGCTTGACTTTGTTCTTCATGTATCCAATTCCCTGCACTTTCCCCCAAGCTTCAGCCAGCAATTTCTGTTCAAGTGCAAAACTTGGAAGATGAAGATGAAAGTGTGAGAATGTTGATCACCTTCACTTGTCTTGACTAAATCATTGATTCAAATTGTACAGACTCCTGTGGCCCTTCGCTTGTCACTTCTTCTGTCAAGTCAAAGACCCAATTATATTAAGCCTTTGTTTTCTACCAGTCAGCCAATTTTCAATCCATGACCATTTGCTCCCCCCTACACCATGTGCTTTTACCTTACACAATAGTTTTTGATGTGACACGTTATCAAATATCTCTGGAAATTGTCTGCAGGCTCACTTTATCTGCAGTGCATGTTACTTTTTTTAATACTCAATCGTGGGACGTGTGTATTGCTGACCCGGCCAGCATTTGCTGACCGAGTTAGTTGCCCTTGAGAAGGTGGTGGTGAGTCGCCTTCAGTTAACTCCAGTGCATTGATTAAGCATGATGTGTCTTTTGACAAAACAATCCTGATTTCTCCCAACTACCTTGACTTTTTCTAAATGTGCAGCCCTAGTCTCTTCAATAATCAGTTGTAACATCTTCCCATTGACAGACATCAAGCAAACTAGCCTCCTGTTTCCTGTTTTCTGACTTTCTCCCTTTTTGAACGTTTTCTACTTTAAGTTCAATACATCCTTTCGGGAGTTTTGGAAAATGAATACTGACGCATGTACTCATAACAACCTCTCTTAAGACTCTAGGATGATGTCTGTCAGGACCAGCAGACTTGTCACCTCACAGCTCCATCAGTTTACTAAGCTATTTTCCTCAAAATTGGAGTTTCATTGAGGACCTCTTCCTTGTCAACCTCCTAATTTACAACTATTACTGAAAAGTTTTTTTGTTTCCACTATAGTGAAGACAGAAGCAAAATAGTTAATTAATCTGTCTTGAGAAATCTCAATGCAAATCCATCTCTGTGCTGAAGCAGGTGAGTTATTCTGAATGACAGCAGTCCTGAAATATGTACAGGGACATCTTATGCATTATTCACAAGATATAGAGCACACTGGTAAGGACAACATTCATTTTCCATCCCTCTTTGTCCTTCAGGAGGTGGAAGGGAATTGCCTTCCTGAAACACTTCAGTTCTTGAGATTTTGGAATCAGTTTGGTAAAACTGAGTATCTTGTTTGGTAATCGCCAAGAGTGGTGGTGGAGGCAGTTACATTAGGGGCATTTAAAGGACTTTTAGGTAAGCACATGAATATGCAAGGCATGGAGAGATGTGGACCAAGGCCAAGTAGAAGGATTAGTTTAATTTGTTGACATGTTCGGCACAACATTGTGGGCCCAAGGGCCCGTTTCTGTGCTGTACTTTTCTATGTTCTGTGTTGTGTTCATTAGTACAAGCCTCTGGATTGCTAGCCAATAATGTAATCACAAGGCTACTGTGGCCCACGGGCTTTTGCCCGAAACATCGATTTTACTGCTCCTCGGATGCTGCCTGAACTGCTGTGCTCTTCCAGCACCACTAATCCACTCTGAATATGCAAGTCTATACGAATTACAATGGCTGTTTTAGTGACCATGGAGGACTATTGCTGCCAATCCTGGCTCTGCCTTGCCTTAGATCATTGGCAGTCAGGAGCAGGGTCCTTGGTTCATTCCCACCATTTCTTTTTTAAAATCTGCAAACAAGTACCAGGTTTGTATTTGCACCCCTCCTGTGTAATAGTGGTTCAGTAGTTGCATGATTTGTGCATAGCCATTGCAGTTTAGTAATTCTTTAAGAGGATAAACAAATCACTTTAATTTGACAGCACAATCTTAGAAATTGTTTCAGTGATGCTTTTTTCTTTCTCATTGAACAAAGTATTTTGGACATGCAATATTTTGAGATAGGGTGCAGAGAGAGAGAAGGACTCCTCCTGGTGTATTCAAATTTTCAAAATTTGGATCAACCCAAGATCAAATCCTGGAGCACAGTGTCAGTCTGAGCATAGGTACTATCAATGGCGATTTGTGCTGAGGGAACTCGTATTACAAGGCCTACTTGTGGAGTGGACTAACTGTTCATTTCTATACACAGGAGGACACTCCGATCAGGGAAGACTCTATTCCTGCTGACTGGTAAGGGCACATTGTTGTGATGTTTATCTTTTTTTAAAAGAAAGTTACATTACCTGACATTAAATGAAGTTAAATGTAATTGTGTTTTGTCTGTTCATGAAATCCCATTCTTACATTTAAACAATGTGAAATTTTACAGCCAAAAGTGTCCAGTATGTGAAGTTCTATTCCCGCTCCACATGGAGGATTTTGACTTCGAGCAACACGTTCAGAAACACTTTTTGTTCAGTTGCCCTGTTTGCCAAGAACACTTTGCAGATAACCAACAACAGGCTTTTGAAGCTCATGTTCAGGACCACTTTTTGGACTTTTGAGGGGCAAGTAACAAAACCAGTTTGAGTTCTGCTTTATAAAGGTAGTACCATTTTTCAGTCTGAATTTTATTTTTTAATTTTGGCTCTTATTTTATTAATTAAAATCTTATTACTGTTCACCCAAATATGACACAGTCGAAGGGATGAACAGGGAGCTTGTTGCCTCATCCTATCAATATTACTCTTGCATGAGCCCTGCAAGTGACTTGAGAATAGTGTGTGTGATTTTCCTCATGAGTGAGTGCCTGAGTACGTGTGACTTACTGATTGCATTGGGATTCAGTCCAAAGATGGACTGGTATCCAACAGTGACCTTTTGAAAGGCTTTTTCACTTGAGCTAATTGCAGATCTTAGAACACACTTATTCTTTAGGTCCAGTTGCAAAAATTACATACATATGGCTAGATGCAAATTTTGTTTTTAAAATGATAAGTACTGGGTGTTTTTGAACCAAAGTCTGAAACTAGCAACCATTTACAAATCTGCAAAGTCTCTGATCTAACAACCATAAAACTTGACACTAATTAGTACGTTGTGGAAAAATCCTGTCCTAAACCATACTATTCCACAACTTGCTTTGCATATATATTTCATACATAAATAAATCTCTAGAGTTATGCTTCAAAGTTATAGCTACACAATTCACCTCAAATGCTGCCAGTCTGCAAACCGAATATCACACACAAATCTCTCTTATTAGCAGAACATGATATAGTATGTGCATAGCAATACCCTCCTCAGTAAGTAATCTGGTATCCAAGTATGGTTTAAAAATACGAGGAGGTCTGTTGATATCTCGATAATTTTTGACATGTCCATCCTCGTTTGGATGGATTACATTTCCAGGAAATAAAATAGTTCTGAATTTCATGTGATTTAAATTGGAATTGTGCATTGTCGGAAATAATTATCAAGTTGGTTAACTTGAGATTTATGGAGTTGCTACAAAGAGGCCTTTCTTCCTGGTGTTTTATTTAAAAGCTTTATGGAATTTCCATCATACTTGTAGAATATCAAATGTAGCGTACATTCTATACAAGTTTATTCCTAATGATTGTGAGAATGATGGATACTTGGTTTGAAAGTTGGAATTAAAATGTGCCTGTTACAAATTTAATTTGAGTGTACAACACATATGTTGTATTTTCAATTATTGAAAGATGGAATTGTATTGCTACACATTAAAGATGCTCACATTATGACATTGGATTGTTCTTTTCTTTCTCAACAATGAGCCTAATTTTGTGAATCCTGATTGTTCATAGAGCTACTTTAGATCAAAACTTTCCCTAACATCAAGCTGAGTAGTTGTGTAAAGGATCTGTTTAAAATTAGTTATTATTTCCCTCTCCATTCTACTCTCAGATCTGTCCTTACTCACTGGCAGCTCTTGTGCCATTCTACATTGGGGTCTTTTAGGAATGTTGATGTTTTCTCCTCCATTTCCATTCCCACAGTCAAGTCTGATTCTGCCTTCAGATCCACAGATTAATACATCTCAGCAAGGACCCTGTTATGGTCCACCCCCATCTCACAGCCCAGGGATCTTTGGACCCAGTTGTAGCTGTACAGTGGCAAAAGTGAGGACTGCAGATGCTGGAGATTAGAATCAAGATTAGAGTGGTGCTGGAAAAGCACAGCAGGTCAGGCAGCATCCAAGGAGCAGGAAAATCGACATTTCAAGTAGGAGCCCTTCAGGTGTACAGTTGCTACCTGGAGGTTGACATTCACTCAGCACAGATCACACATAGAAAATGATGTCTGTTTTGGAAAATGACAATTAATTTTACCAAGAATATGTTTGTTTTTAAACTTGAATATTGTCCTAAGTCATTCAACAAAACAAAATGATTTGAAAGAGATCTGCTGAGTCCTCCTTGACATCATTTTTTGCAGTCTGGTAGCAGATAACTCAGAAGAATTATTAACTTCTCTTGATGTGAGAACTGATATAATGTCCCTCAGGATTGAGCTAATTTCAAAATTGTGACTGAAATTTCAATTTAACTTTAAAGACAGTCTGGTTCAGAGGTTCCTTCATTATCAAATGCCTCCATTTTCAAGCATATTTCTTCTTAATTATCAAAACAGCTGGACTGTGGGCTGTTGATATTAATCATTGATGTCTCTTAACAGAAAAGTTTTTGATGATTCAGTGACAGAAATTGAAAAAATTGAAATTTTAATGAGATCTATCTATAACTGAGTTATAGGAAAGTGGCTACACTATACATGGGAATGGATTGGAATTTTATTTTTAAATGGAACAAGCAGTACATTTTGCTTTTGGTTCTTCTTGTGAACTGTCCAGGATCCTTTAATGTGTTGAGCTGTTCCTTGAAGCCTGGCTGAGTGCAGAGCTCCCTCTGCTGTAACATCATAGAGATCTGTCCACAGGGTTCAGCCCTCCTCCACATAGGGTTGCATCAAAGAGGTTGTAATTACATCGGTTGGGCCATGCCTTCTCTGATCAGTCATTCAAAGCAACAGCTTCAGGTGATTGGCCCCAGCAATATTTCCATTCATAATGTTTAACTATTTGTCCTATAATTGGTGAGACAGGCTTTCCCCTAAATTGTTTTCCTGTGATGATAACTGCTTTTAGGAACATATGAACAAGAGGCAATCATGAAGCCCTTTGAGCCTGCCACGTCATTTCCCAGACTGAAAAAAAACTAGAAAAACAAAAATACTGGAGCACTGTTATGTGGTATACAAAACCAGTTGGACCAGTCAATGTTATCAACAGGTTTTACTGGTTTTTCCTTCTGGGTTGAATCGTGTAGTATTTTACCACTTTTTAGTTTGTATCCCCAACACCATTGTCTAATGAAAATCTCCACCACCCCTCCTCCTCTTTGAAAAGTTGATATAATGCTCAGCTTCAGCAGCTTTCTGCTTGGGTTGGCAGATATTTGCTTGTCCCCTGTTGTGCAGTTGTACTTCCTGACATCAGTCTGAAACAGCCTGGCTCTAACTTTTAATGTTCTGATCTCCCCACCAACCATAAATAGTTTCTCCATCATATTACATGATCTTAAAAGCCCTTTATACCTTCAGAATATCCTTTGTACTTCTTGGAGGAGAGAAGATTAAATGCTCAACTAAGCAAACTGTTCTGACAATTCAACCTTCTAGTCTCGATAACATTCTGGTGACCTTGTGCCTCCAACCCTTTGAAAAGTCAGTAAATTCTTCCTGACAGGAGGCCCCTGAATGCACAGGCACAACACATATGGAATATCCTCACCTCGAGGCGAGACAGTTGTGGCTTTAAGCCCTTCATAACAGGGCTTGAAAGCCTCATCTGGATTGACATGCCAGTGCACTACTGAGCTAGTCAGACCATCATCACAATTGATTGCTTCACATTGGGGGGAGATGATAGCCTCGTGGTATTATCGCTGGACTATTAATTCAGAAACTTGGGTAATGTTCTGTGGAGATGGAAATGTGTTGCTGGAAAAGCGCAGCAGGTCAGGCAGCATCTAGGGAACAGGAGAATCGACGTTTCGGGCATTAGCCCTTCTTCAGGAATGAATTAGCCCTTCCTGAAGAAGGGCTAATGCCCGAAACGTCGATTCTCCTGTTCCCTAGATGCTGCCTGACCTGCTGCGCTTTTCCAGCAACACATTTCCATCTCTGATCTCCAGCATCTGCAGACCTCACTTTCTCCTAATGTTCTGTGGACCCAGGTTCAAATTCTGCCATGGTAGATGGTTGAGTTTGAATTCAATAATAATCTGGAATTCCAAATCTACTAATGACTGTGAAGCTACTGTTGGAAAATTCCATCTGGTTCACTAATGTCCTTCATGGAAGGAAATCTGCTATCCCCACCTAGTCTGGCCTACATATGACTCCCGACACACAGCATTGTGGTTGACTCTCAACTGCCCTCTGAAATGGTCTAGCAAGCCACTCCGTTCAAAGGCAACAGGCAATAGATGCTGGCCATCCAGTGACTCCCGTGAATGAATTTTTAAAAAATCCAAGGTAGGGCAGCAGCACCCAGGATGTCTCCCATGGACAAATGGCCATACTGAGTTCAGACTCACAGATTAAAGAGTTCATGAGTGAGTGGAATACATGATGGCTGTTTCATTTTATCCATATGCTTATTCTTTTCTTGTAAGTGAAGATAGTGAATTTCAAGTCATTTTGGTAACAAGAGGTTTCACAATCACTTTCAACTGTATCCTTGCTCATTACCCAGTCTCAGTCACAAGTTGTTGGATTATAGTCCAAACCAGAATGCAGTCTTTACTTGACCCTACTGAGCTGAGAAGCCAGCCCAATTATAGACTCCACTGCCATCACCTTTCCACAGTAGAGTCCTCCAGAAGAAATCTGCTAATCTTGCACAAACTGAGTACTAAATGTGAAAGTTATCTCTAATTTCCACATTGCCACATGAAGTATTGACCAACCTGTTGAGCTACAGACATACCATGTTCTTGTGATGTTAATCAGTCTGTTTTATAATGCATTTTGGAAAATATCTTAGCATCTTTCACATTGTCAATGCATCCCAAACCATTTACCAACCAATTGCTTTTTTGAAATGTTAGTCAATATTGCAATGTTCAATACATAATCAGTTTGCACCCAGGAATCATAAACAGCAATGTGATGAACAACCAGCGATGCTGGTTCAGTGATAAATACTAGTCCGATCACCAGGAAGAACCTCCCTCCTCCTCTTCAAACATTACAGTGACATGCTGAGCCTGGGAGGGCAACAAACCAGCTTGGCTCGAGCTGTCACTTCTCACTATGTCATACTCCCTCAGTACTGGTAGTCGATGTTCTTGAGCCTCTGGACTGGGATTTAAGTGCACAGTCTACAGATTCTAAGGTGAAAACTTTTCCAATTTAGCCACTACTAGTGCCGTTGCACATCTACATTCACCACATATTTTACACCTATTTTTCCACAGCTGAACACAGAAGCTAATATATTATTATAGCACTAGTTACATCATATCTGATCTTCCTATGGGTTATGGCTCCGTTAGTGTGTCCATGTACCTTTAAGAGGTATGCACATGATATCACTATCATAGCATGTGACCTGAGGATGTAAAGATTGCAGACTCCATCTTAACTCTGATCACTTAAAGTATGACACACTAATGGAGGTGTACTGTTGTTTTATAACCTGGTAGTTTGAGGTGATCCCAGACACTGATGTGCCTGTGAAGGTATTACTTAGTAAGCTGGAATATATCTGTAAGGTCTTTCAATACATTCTCTGCTTTTTTCTGCTGTGAAGAATAACATAGGTGTTGCTGTCTCAGGTAAAGAAAGGAAGTAACATTCACATCATTAACTCCACGGAAACCAGGTTTTGTTCACTGCATTTATGCAAAGTCATCATTACATGCATATGCACATGTTGGATCTTTAAATTTAAACTCTGTATGACATCAAGTTCATAAGTACAGGCTTTCATAACACATACATTTGTCTAGTGGGGACACCCTGCATACTCCATTTGCAATTTCCCCATTTGTGTACAGTGCTCCATATCTATTCTGCAGTGCGATATAATCTGTATTCAATGCAATGCAATGCAACCTACCAGAGAAAAAGACTTGCACTTGTAAATGCCTTTCATGATCTCAGGACATCCCAAAGTAGTTCACTGCTGCAGAGGTATTTTTTTGGAACGTGTGTTTTCTGCCACAAAGGAGTATTCAATGCCTAATTTCGGTACAGGAGAATTCCACAAACTCATCTTTAAGTATTGGTTGCGTGTTTAGCTCTTCAGTATAGTGCAGTGGGATTTTTTTTCTAAAGTGCCTGAGGGAAGATGGGACTTTCTTAAAAGTGTCATCTGAAAGGCAGCTGAACTATATGTTTCATAGTCTGTGTACAAATCTCTAAACATATCATGCTGTATTCAAATCCCGCTTTGTCTATTTGCATTTTTCATGGTATTTTCCTGCTCCTCTAATTTGCCAATTTAATCACAACAAAACTTCAGTAGAGATGAAAATGATATAATTTTCGACTGCACAGCTTTGGTTAATGTTATAAAAAGGACAGAAAGGAACAAGAGTGGATAATTATGAGTTTTGCTTGCAACAGGTAGCAAATATGTCCTTTTTAATTATTTTATTGTATGCTTCATTGTCAAGTGAAAAGGTTGCACTAAGCGTTCATGTTTTTTTTCTCTCCCAGCTTCCAGTGCAATGCAAGTAGACTAACTTCAAACACAGCCTGGAAATTCTGGCTAAATCCCTTCCAGTAAAAAGGTGGGCCTTTAAGTGCATCTGCAGATGCCACTGCCTCAGATAAGAACCAGACAGCTTTCTGTCACAGTTTTTAATTGGATTGCAGGGAAAAGAGGAGGCAATAAACTCAATCTTTTGTCAAGCTGTAGAAAAAAGTTTTTAAAAACCTCAACTTTTTGTGTGTGAATTAACCTGGCCATTCTTTGGGGGGCCTGTGGAGTGTTAAAGACAGCTGGCTGTGACAGCTGTTTATAGAAATGCTTTATGTTTTAGCGTGACTACTCTGTATAACACACACTGAGAGAAAGAAATTCATAGAAGTGCTTGTTTTAAGTGGGAATTTGTAATTCCAAATTTGGGAAGTGGAGTCTAAAGAATTTTCCCAAGTTTACCTGTGAGCTGAGCATTATTCCTGCTGAATGCCTGTGCCTGCACATTGTCACGGGTTTGTTAATGGGGCATTAATACAAGACTGAAGTACAGACACTGTTATCACCATTTTTGAGAATTATTACCCACCCAGCTTAAGATAATCGAATGGGAAATGCCAACTTATCCTTATAACCCAAACATTCAACACGCTCCCTGGATTGGAATAGAGAAAATGTAATGTCTTAATGAATTTATGCATCTTTTCTTTCCTTTCTCCATTCCTCTTCGTCTCTGCTATTATTTTCTCTCTCACCATTTATCCTCTTACTGTTGAACTGATCACACAAGCAAGAGAACAGATAAGATTTCTCAGGATGTTTCTAGGGCTGGGGAGCTTCAGTTTTTTTAAAAAAAAACTTTTTGGGATGAGTGTGATGCTGGAAAGGTCTTGCTAGGTCATTTCAGAGGGTTGTCAAGAGTTGACCCCACACTTGTGGGTCTGGAGTTACATATAAGCCAGTCTGGGTGAGGATGGCAGATTTCCTTCCCTAAAGGACACTGGTGAGCTAGATGGATTTTTATGACAATTGATAATAAATTTGTTCTCAGTATTACTGAGACTAGCTTTCAATTCCAGCTTCTTATTCATTTGAATTTTTCTTCCACTACCTACTATGCTGGGCTTTGAACCCACACCACAGGGCTTAGGCAGGGCTGCTGGATTACCAGGCTGGTGAAGTTACCCTGTTGCCACCAATTCTCTTCCCCCGCACCTCCCAGTTTTGCTGTATGAGGAGAGATTGGAGAGAGCTGTCTCTTTGAAATAGAAGAAGTTGCAGAATATTTGACACTTTATAAAATTATGAGTGACCAAGATGGAGTGGATAGGACGGACTGATTTCCTTTAGTGGAGAGATTAATAAGCAATGGGCAAAGTTTTAGTGTAACCAGGAGGTGGTTTTGGTGGGAGTTCAGAAACAGTAGGGGTCTGTAACTGCTTGAAAACCGATCTTTATTACATGGCAAAAAAAAACTGAGATGCACTTGAAATGCTGTAAGTAAGAGGGCTGGAGACTAAGAGCTGGAATGTGGCATTGGGTTCAGCCTGCACAGACACAGAGTCAGTGGTCATTCTGCGAGCTGTCATGTCAGTAATTTATCTCCAACTATTTTCCTAGTTCCTTGGAAGACTTGATCAGGAAATCTAGTTCAGTACACACAGTGCGGTACTAAGATTATTACACTGTCTAAAGGTGCCATCTCCTAGATGGGGCATGAAACCAAAGTCTTTTATGCTTTTTTTTCTAATGAATGTCAATGATTTCATGATAGTATTTCAAAAAATGTCCTTTGTCAATAATCATCTCTCAGTCAAAGTCAGAGCCAGATTATTGGGTTGTCATCATGTTTTTTAGGAGCTTGCTATGTGCAAATTGCCTGTTTTCACATATTATAAAGAGTAGCTGAACTTTAGAATGTCCTGAGGTTGTGAAGGTTGCTATATAAATACAAACTCTCACTAATTTCTTCTTTCTCTCCAATGCTGTTGTTAATTTTCAATTTCTGTTTCAACTTCTGCTATATTCTGTTTTTTTAACTCATCCTCTCTCATCCTCTCTTAATGCTGCACATTCTCTCTCTCTCTCCCTTTCTGTCTGTGTGTGTGTGTGTGTCTCTCTCTCCTCCTGTCTCCCGAAGTTTTCATAACCCTTTTCTGCCTCCTCACTTCCAACCATTCTTTTGACTGAGAAAATACGGTTTGTGTGCACTGTTCAAGGACTCCTATACTCAGTCAAACGTTATCATTCCTCCTCAGTGTAGAATAATCTGCAGATTTGTCACCCAAAATTTGCTCTGTGGGGTGAGGCAGATTTTATTTTTGACTATTTCACAAATTTGGTGCTCCTTCTTATATCTGTATGCTCATCCTGGACAGACAGGTCATCAGATTTCACCACTGTTCCCAGTGTACTTTATCCAAGATAGTGTTCTAGTGTTTCAACATTTGGTAAAGAGCCCTTGATTCTATCAAGATTACTGTCAAGTGGCTGGACTGTAAAGGAAGGATTTATTGAATGGACACTTTGTGTCTTTTTGCATTTGATGCTCTTTGAGGAATCATTAATCTTGAAGGATCTTTTAAACAAAAGCCATGCTTGCTTTTGAAGTCTCCTGTCATCTGTTCTGAACATTTTAAACCCAAACGTCCCCTCAGGTGGATGAACCTCTAAACAGTGAACAGACAAAGAAACGGTTTGAGAAAAATGCTGATTCATAATTTCCTCAATCTCAATATTTATTTGTAAATTTAAAAAAAATCTAAGCTTCCAGTGCACCTCTTACAAATTGAGGCCATCATCAGTGCATCATCACCAATTATAGGATTTGAAGTGTAATGATGTAGAAAATATAACAGCTAATTTTGGCACAGTGAGCTCCTGCAAACAACAATGTGATAATCACCATGTAATCATTTTTAGTGATTTTTGGCTGAATGGTAAATATTGGCCAGGACACCATCACTGATTATCTTTGAATGTGTTAGATCTTTTTCTACCTGCGAGGATTGATGTGGCCTCAATTTAGCTCACAGCACCTGGGACAGTGCAGCACTCCCTCAGTACTGCACTGGGATTATCAAACTGGTTTTCATGCTGCCGTGTTGCAGTGGAACTTGAAGCCATTGACCTTTTTCACTCGGAGCGTGCTACCCACTAAGCCACAAACAGATGTGCTTGCTAAAGTCCCCTCCCATTTGCAGTGGTATTCAGGAGGCTGTTGGCCAGGCAAAACGTGAAGCCTACAGAAAAAGTAAAATCCACACTTTTCTCTGTATCATGTACCAGCTGTTTTTTTAATACAACACCAAAGTTTTCAAAATTCTCCTTGTTGCTGGAATTCTAAAGACTTTTTCTTCCAGTAATATTTCCAGGCAATATTGCGCTGCTTAGAATATGTAACAAATCTCAAGGTCAGATACTTCAAGGGTTAACTGTCTTGTATATCTGCGTAAGTAGATCCACAGTGAAAGGCTTCTTCTCTGCCTGACATTTAGAGCCTGGAGTTTTGCTAAAAGCTGAGGCCCAGGCTATAACCCATCCCTTGGTAAACAAGTGGATAGAACCTTGACTCTCCATCTATCCATTAGCTGCAGTCTTTTTCTTTCACTCCAGGCTTCAGACAACACTATGGATCATTAATTCCTATCATGTCTGGCTATCTCGCCATTATTGTCGGGATGATGCACCACTGGGACTGTCCCTCACTTAAGGCACAGGAGTCCTCTTAATTAGAAAATATATAGGGGGATTCACTTCCCTTTTAAGGGAGTAAATCCCCTTGTCTTTAAATGCAGCCATTTTTAACATAAGATTCATTCAGCAGCACCTGAAGGTTCCAGTGACCCCATAATGAAATCAGTTTCTTTTTAAAAGCAGGTAACTGTGCAAAACATCAAACTGTATGTTCAAAGAACATCGCTCACGGAAAGTGCTTCATAAACAATGAATTGCTTTGAAGTGTACTCACTGTCATTACATCAGCAAACACAGAGGGATCCCAGACACACTAATCGCCACATTGATCAGTTAATTTATTTGCTGGGAATGGAATGAATACTGAGGACAATGAATAGCTCACTGGTTTCCCCTACACTGTGTGCTCCATTTTGGTGAAGACAGCTGATTTTGAGGTGCCTCTTTAAGAGGCAGAGAGGTTTAGTGAAGTAATTCCAGAGTTTAGAGCCTAAGCCCCCACTGGTGGAGTGATTAAAATCAGGAATGTTCAGAGATGCATGGATTTGTTGGAGGTTAGTGGACCGGGACAGATTACAGACTTATGTGACAAATAGCCCATGTACTGGTGAGAAGTTTACACACTGAAATTGGTTAGTAGTCGATGAGGAGTACTGGAGACTGTTGGCTGATGAATTATATAAGTAAGAGTACGCACACAGGAAATATTGCAGGATGAAAACTGGACAAGTGAAAAGGACTTAGGATGCAGAAGGAGCAAAAACTTGCATTTACGTGGTACCTTACACATCCTCTGGGCATGCCAAACACTGCAGCTAATCTGTGCTCAGCAAAATCCCAAAGCAGCAAATCAGATCATGGATAGTTCGGGTTGAGGGATAGCCTAACATCATGGCACATCTTTAAGTATTGTCATTGGACTTTCTGTATTAATGAAGTAGAACATATGGTACAGAAGCAGTTAAGCCATTCCCACCCAAGCCAGTGTTTTTAATTTCACAAAAACCTATTCATTTCACCCAAATCAACACATCCTCCTGTTGTTCTCTTGTCCTTAGCCACCTTCCTCTTAAATGTATCCATGACATTTGCCTCACCTGTTGCTTGTGGTCACAACTTCAACATGCCAACAACAGCCTGAATAAAGAAATTCCCAGTGTGTTTATTAGTAATTAGTAATACCTTATAATTGATGCTAGTTTTGGTTTCACCACTACTGGAAGCAACTTCTCAGTATCTACCCTATCAAACTACTTCTGAAATATTCTTGAGCTCGATCTTTAATCTTTCCGTGACCTGAATAGGTAGATGGGCCTGGATTTATCATCTCTTAAAATGTTCACCAAATACAAACATGTTTTGCTCGATGGTATGCTCAAGTGCTGAAGGTGTGTGTGGGGGTGGGGGTGGGGGGTTGGTTTTAAACCGATAAACTTAAACCCATGAGCTTACCTTCACACAATCAGGGCTAGCTGTTGGACACTATAAAGTGAAGAAATCTATTTTGCACAAAATGCATGCTTAAAAACACCCTTGCAAATTTTCATCTCTGTGCTACTGAAGTGTGAATCTATTAAACTAATTCAGAAACTGCAGAGTTTGCTGAAGTGTTTTAAGTGATTCAGGCAACCATTCTGAATATAATGAGCTGAGAAGATTGCACATATGGGTTCCTGCCTAGTGTCAGCAAAGTTTCCATTTCCCCCAGGAGTATTCACAATCTTTCTGTTTTCACGATTGTTTAGAATTGTGTGAAGGATCTTTTTAAATGGATGGTCAGGTTATAGAATCTGTAAAGGATTAATCTGTACATATCATGGTTTAAAGTTCTAATTATGGATTTATCCAATAATGGGATTTAGCAGCTTCATGATCAAAGCCCATGTTAAACTGTTGAGCCCCACTAAAACACAGTAAGTGAGAAATAAAGCTGTTTGAGTCAGATTGCCATGGTCCAAATCCCTATGATCCTCTCATGTTGGGCCTGGTAGAATGGCCATTACTTGACTCACCCAGTGTTCACAACTCGAGGTGGAGATAGGGCTCACAAGGCCAAGAGGATTATTTCTTTAAGATATTTCACCTGAAATAGGCTGTTAAAATGTAGCTCTACACCTGATTAAAGCATTCAGTCATGATTTTTGGATGATCATTTGGATGAACACAAACTGGGTAAATAGTTTAAAATCACTTTCCATTTCCACTGAGTTTGGTTGATTTTCTGTCTGGCTATTTAAATCATGATAGTACATTACCAACAACAGAATGAGGAAATACTCTCTTACTTCACCATCAGCAACACCTGCAGCTGGGCCTGAGTTCCTAACCAAGCTGCAAATGGATTGTGATGTTGGAGAAAAGGAGCCTTTCAGAAGCTTCTCAAAGGCAAACAGCATTGTGCAATAAATACCAGGGATATCTGCACCCAGAGAATTCATTCCAAAATTGCTACCTTTGTAAAGATGCTATTCCTTGAATCAGATGTTAAATTGGGGCCTCACTGTCTACGCGTAGCTATATTCAAAGCACAACACCAGGAAGGTCTCAGCACCCTGCTCAACATTTCTTCCCAAGCCAAGAACAGATAAATTGGTCATAAAAATAGAAGCAGGAAAGGGCCATTCAGCCCTCAAGCCATTCAGTATGATCATTGTTGATCTTCCATCTCAACACAACTTTGTAGTCATCTCCATACCCCTTTGTCCCTTAAAATTCCTCCAAATCTAACACACTCAATATTAATTATCTTCAATAACTTAGCATGCAGAGCCTCCTGAGGTCAGGAATTACAGAGTTCCACAACAATCTAAGTGAGCAAATTTCTCCTAATCTTAGTGCTAAATGGCCATCCTCTTACCTTGATACCATGGCCCAATATTCTAACCAAAACATTTCTGCACTGCTCGTTTATCTCAATGCTATTTGCAAGGTTTTCTCTTTAAACAGCTGTGTACTTGTTGACATATAAAGAGTTGCAACATCTCAAAGTACCTCTATGGGTATAGTGTTTTGGGACATTTCAAAGAGCTGAGACAAAAAGCTGTATAAATGCAAATGTTTTAATTTCATTAAAGGGGTTAATGAGGAGTGAGAATGTCCCAAGCAAATTTTTAATAAATCTGTGACTTAGCCAAAGAAATGTTGGAGATGATGTAAACTAAGAGGTACAAAGCTTGAATTCAAAGAGACCAGATTAATAAATCAATACTCTGCATGAGCTAATTTAATAAATTGGGATTTAAAGTTTTAATATCTTAATGTTCAAAGCCAAAGAATTATTTATGAAAGGTGGAGTGATTAAGGGAATATTGTCCAAAGCTGGATAGGATTTATCTACAAGTTCAATTTTAGAAAATGATGGCATCTTTAAGGGTCTGGAAAATTGACGCCATAAATCTGGAAAGGGCTTTGTGCTGGAAGCAAGAGGACTTTATTACACACTTTTATCTCTAAGGATTTCCAACTATTGAAACTGTGAAGGTTTGGATCTTGAATCGCTTTGAAATTTGCTCAATAGATCCAGCAGAAGGACATACTGCAACAGATTGCCCACATTATTCTTGCAATTTTCCCTCTTTTCTCCAGAGAAAGTTATTCATGGGTTAGAGTAATGTAAAATATGTTACCACTTGAAAGAAAGTCAGAATTGCAATTCTGTAACATCTTTCTTAAACTCTGGACATCTCAAAGTATTTTACAGCCAAATAAGTAATTAAAGTTGGATGCACACATCAATTTTGCTGAAATAACAATGTGATAATGAATGCATTTCTTTTTGTCTGAGTTCAATTGAGGGATAAATAGCAGGACCTGAGGAAGAACTTGCTTACGCTTCTTCAAACTAGAGCTATGGGATCATTAAATCCCCCTGAGAAGGTAGGTGGGGTCTTAAGACTGCAGCACTCCCTCAGCACTCACCCTCCCGACAGTGTGGCGCTTCCTCAGCACTGACCCTCCGACAGTGCGGCATTCCCTCAGTACTGACCCACCAACAGTGCGGCATTCCTTCAGTAATGGCTCTGCAACAGTGCAGCACTCCCTCAGTACTAACCCTCTGACAGGGCAGCGCTCCCTCAGCACTGACCCTCCAACAGTGCGGCACTCCCTCAGCATTGACCCTCCAACAGTGCAGTGCTCCGTCAGCACTGACCCTCCGACAGTGTGGCGCTCCCTCAGTACTGATCCTCTGACAGTGTGGCACTCCCTCAGTACTGTACTGAAGCGTGAAATCAAGTTTTGGAAGTGACACTTGAATCCACAGCCTGCTTGCTGCAGTGAACTATGGCTGACACGTGCAGTGGTGACCTTTGAGGATGAGTCAAGATTAGAGTGGAAAAGCACGGCAGGCCGGGCAGCATCCAAGGAGCAGAAAAATTGACGTTTTGGGCAAAAGAATCTTCATTAGGAAACCGAGGAACAGGAAAATCGACGTTTCGGGCAAAGGACCTTTCCTGCTTCTTGGATGCTGCCTGACGTGCTGTGCTTTTGCAGCACCATTCTATTCTTGACTCTGATCTGCAGCATCTGCAGTCCTAATTTTCACCTTTGAAGATGAGTTTGCCGACTGATATTGGGATATAACATGGCAACAGGTTACAACATGGCCTTTAATGGAATAAGACCCAACTGGATTGTCAGTGCAAATTAACTGGCCACAAGACAAGGGAGTCTAATTCACAAGCAAAGCACAACCACGGCTGCTAACGTTTTTAAACTTTGTTTGTTTGTTTGGGTATATTTGCTTTTCAGTAGAGACACGCTATGCTTCTGGAACG
This sequence comes from Chiloscyllium plagiosum, assembly GCF_037043375.1. Classification (NCBI taxonomy): domain Eukaryota; kingdom Metazoa; phylum Chordata; class Chondrichthyes; order Orectolobiformes; family Hemiscylliidae; genus Chiloscyllium; species Chiloscyllium plagiosum. Next base: position 5,631,925 of record NW_028270170.1, read on the forward strand.
TTCTAGTGAAAACATAGTTAGGAATAGAATTCAGCAACAATTTACAGAAGATTTGAGCTGGTCCTAAGGGCTAAAGTGGAGAGGAAATACGAAACTAGTTGTGGAAGTCTGAAGGGAGGAACCTTGCCCCAACCCCCCCCCCCCACTCCAATCCACATTGCCCTCAGAATCACAGGACGCTGCAGGACAAACAGGAGCAAGTCCAATGAGAAAATAAAAGACGCTTTCAGAGACTAGCTTCATAAAAAGAAACAGCAACTTTAGGTGGCCCAGCACGCTCACCCCTCCTCCAGCCCCTTATCTAACTTCTAAGAAGGCCATAAGAGTTGCTTTTCTTTTTGAATCTTGAAACCACAAGGGCTGCCTGTTGGTGAACATTGTTCAAGCACCGTTTCAGCTGCGACCTTGACCCTCCCGTTTGGGAAAGGAGTTTCCCAGCTGAAATAAAATATAAATTCAGATTGCCAAGTGCAAAGTAGCTATCTTTTAATCAACTCAGTTGAAACTTTGCCTCATAAAACTGCCAACAACACGTACGTTTAGCTAACTCTCAATGCAGCAAATCTGTTGCTATTGTCAGTGTTTGAGCAATTGTATGATTACTATACCTTTACACATTTTCTTCCTCTGTTTGTGTGTGCCATGCCTGGTGTAGTGGTCAGGGTGATTGTGAAAGGAAGTAAACACCTTCTAATCAACGTTTCTCTCAAACCATTGTCAATTCTATCATGGCTATTGATTGGGATCTTGCAGTGCCCTACTTATGGGAATATAGCATTTAGGAGCAAAAGTAGGCCATTGAGCCCATCAAACCTTCTCCATCATTCAGTAAGATCACGGCTAATCCTGATGTTTGTCTGACATAACCCTTCACCCCCTCTTTATGAAAAATATGAAACATGTCCTGTCAGGTTGTACATCAGGAATCAGTCACAGTTCATTGGGTAACACTCCCATTTCTGAATCAGTAATGCTCTTGAATTAAATCCTACTCCATAGACTTGACCACAGAAATCAAAGCTGATGCTCCAGTGCAGCTCTGAGGGAATGCACCATCGTTTGGATGAGACTTTAAACCTAGATCCTAATCAACATTTATCCTTCAGCATCACATGTGCAGATTGTTTGGTCATTCTCACACTGAAGTTTAATGAGAGCTTGCTGTGTGCAAATTAAATCTGAAAAATGACCAAACTTCAAAAGTATGCAAAACAATTTGAGAGGTCCGTGCTAATGAAAGGTGCTATATAAATGTATGTATTTCTATTGACATAAAAGGTGCCTCAGCATCTCAAAATAATTGATTAAAAGTGATTACACTTTGAGATGGATTTGGAAAGCCTTATTCAATTTTTTCCCTTCTCATTATTGCAATTTGACTGATGAGTGTCCCCCAGCTGGATCATCAGTGTGGTAATATGGCTAGGTTGGTGACAGTAGGACACAGGTTTGTGGGATTATGGGAATTGTAAGTAGCAAAAGGCAAACATCTATTCAGCTCGTCTTCTGAAAGGTAAAGTCACCATAGTTTCCGAGGACCGCTGTCTAATTACAGAGTGGGATGGTAGCGGATTGCCACACCTCAGGTGAGGGGAGAGGTTGAGAAGGTAAGTCTCTCAAGGTCACCTCAGGCGGTGTGGAAACTGAACCCACACTGTTGGTGTCACTGCGTCACAAATTAGCCGTCCAATCAACTGAGCTTGCATCTCTTATCATCCTGGTAGCCTCAAGAACATCAGTAAGAGCCTTTGACAGTCAATCTCTCAAAAGTTCTGCGAAACTAAGAGCCACGAATAATAGAAATGTATTTATTCATTCAGTAGGGAATCAAGATATATTTCTTTCCTCAAGGGGTTGTTGAATGTAGAACTTACTACAACAAGGAAGTTGCTGAGACAAAGAATTTGATGCTTTCAAATGGAAACTTGATGACTGGAGAAAAAAGGCAATAAAGAGATTTTTTAATTCATTCCTTAGATGTAGGCATTTGACCCACGTCAAAGGAGCATCACTATTGCTGATGGCAGCTCTGCCCAATCTGCTATCTGGGCACTGGTAGATAAAGGGCTCAATTAACAACAACTTCCATTGCAATAGCACCTTTAAAATCGCCCGAGGCTATTCACAGCAGATTTTCCATCTGACATTTCACATTGAGCGTCACAGGGAGATACCAAGTCAGGTGAACAAAAGTTTAGTCAAAAAGGGGAAGAAGGTGGAGGCTGACAGAGTTCCAGGGAGGAATTCCAGAGCTCAGGGCACAAGCAGCTGAAGGCATGTCTGCCAAAGTTAGAATGTTACAGTCACAAATCAGGACAGCACAGGAAGAGGCTCTTCAGCCCATCGTGTCTACATCAATCATTAAGTACCTTACTCTAGTTCCACTTTCCAGCCCATATTCAATGGCGAGTTCAGTGTTCATCTAAATTCTTCTTAAATATTGTGACAGTTCCTGCTTCTACTGGAGGCAGTAAATTCCAGAAACCCATCATCTCCTGGATGAAAGGATTCTTCCCAAATCCCTTCTAAACCTCCTGCCCCTTGCATTAAATCTATGCCCCTTGTGACCCTCTACTAAGGGAAAAACAGTTTCTTCCTGTCTACTGTATCTATGTCCCTCATAAATTTGTACACCTCAATCAGGTCCCACCTCAGCTTTCTCTGCTGAAAGTGTGATTAAAACAAGAAAGAGGAGCATTGCATTGGCAGTAAAAGTAGAAATAAGGAAAACAAAACTGGCCTTTATTTTGGCTCTTTAGTGCTTCAGGGTATCCCAGCCACAGTGCCTTACAGCCACTGATAGACTTTTAGAAATGTAGGTAGTGTTCTAATGAGGAAATGTCACAGTCGATTTGCACACAGTAAGCACCCACAAACAGAAACTTGAGAAAGCCCAAATCTGTGTTTATGTTGATGAGGGATAAATATTTACCAGGATACCAGGGCAAATTGTTCTTCTTTGAAGTGGTTCCTCAAAATATTTTACATCATTTGAGGTAGCAGACAGGGCGTTTGGTTTAACATATGAGGAGTTTTGAGGACTCTGGGTCTATACTCAGTGGAGTTTAGAAGGATGAGAGGGTATCTAATTGAACCATCCAGAATCCAGTTCCCTCTGTGACTACCTGGTCAGGTCCACACCCCCCTACAACCCACCCTCCCATCCTGGCACCTTCCCCTGCCACCGCAGGAATTGCAAAACCTGCACCCACACCTCCTCCCTCACCTCCATCCAAGGCCCTAAAGGAGCCTTCCACATCCATTAAAGTTTTACCTGCACATCCACCAATATCATTTATTGTATCCGTTGCTCCCGATGTGGTCTCCTCTACATTGGGGAGACTGGACGCCTCCTAGCAGAGCACTTTAGGGAACATCTCTGTGACACCCGCACCAATCAACCATACCGCCCTGTGGCCCAATATTTCAACTCCCCCCTCCCACTCTGCCTACAACAAACTTCAGCCATCCAAAATACTGAATGGCCTGGACAGAGTGGATGTTGGGAAGATGTTTCCATTGGTAGGAGAGACTAGGACCCGAGGGCATAGCCTTAGAGTAAATGGAAGACCTTTTAGAACAGAGATAAGGAGAAACTTCTTCAGCCAGAGAGTGGGAAATCTATGGAATTCATGGCCACAGAAGGCTGTGGAGGCCAGGTCATTGAGTATATTTAAGACAGAGAGAGATAGGCTTTTGAGTATCAAAGGGATCAAAGATCTAGTGTCAAGGGGAGAAAGCGGGAGAATGGGATTGAGAAACTTATCAGCCATGATTGAATGGTAGAACAGACTCAATTGGCTAAATGGCCTAATTTCTTCTCCTATGTCTTATGGTCTTATAAGGCTGCATATCTGAGTGAGCAGCACTCCCTCAGTACCACCAGGAGGCCTGTCCACTGAGATCCTGAGGTGATGTTGCCAGAATGGGACTGAACCCACAACATTCTAAATGAGAGAGAAGTGTGCTCTCCACTCAGAGTCAGTGATCTCTAGGGCTTCTTTTTAAATGCTGGTTTTAAACTGTAATACTTTTAATTATGAGGATTTAATAGCAGTCTATTTCAGAAACAAGATTCTGGCCTGAATATGTTGTCAGTCCTTCTGAAGTTGTTTTGTGGTCTTGTAATGCAAGAATAAAAAATCGGAACCATAATTCAGCATATGTTTCACAGCTCCTTTAACACTGGGAATAAAAGCCAGGCTGCACTGTACTTTCCATCCCATCCCCCATGGCAGGCTGGAGCTGCAGGATGGATGGCACTGTGGGGAGGTGGAGCCCTCTCCTGGCAATACCTGGATCCACATAAAGGTGAAGACTTGGTCTAAACCCTTTCACTACCATCACGGTTTAGTCATTTTAATTCGTGTCAACTTTGCCTCTCTCTCAGTTGTTTTTTTTAACCATTGTTAGTTCGTTAGTAGGTTAGACCTTTAGTGAGTTAGTAAACTGATGTTTTTAATCATTCACAGGATGTGGATGTCACTGGCTCGACTTGTATCACCTCCATAATTGTCCAGAGACCAGTTGTGAGTGAACCACATTTTATAGAAGATCTGGAGTCACGTAGGGCAGACCAAGTTAGTATGGCAGATTTCAAAGCACTTGATTAAAGCACTTTGCTGCCAATGAGGTGAGATGAGAGTGACTGTCCTTGTCATCAAGACAACATTTGAGCAAGTGTGGCATTAAGGAACAAAATTCTTGACTGGTTAGAGTGACACCTAGTACAAAAGAAGATGGTTGTTGGACAACCATCATCTCAGCTCCAGAACATCTCTGCAGGAGTTCCTCAGGGGGAGTGTCCTTGGCCCAACCATCTTCAGCTGCTACATCAATGCCTTCCCTCCATCCTAAGGTCAGAAGTGGGGATGTTCGCCAATGACTGTACAATGTTCAGCAATGTTCACGACTCTTCAGATACTAAAGCATCTGTGTCCACGTGCAGTAAGACCTCACTCAATCAAGGCTTGCGCTGGCATGTGCCAAGTAATATTTGAGCCACATAATCACCAGGTAATAGAGTCATAGAGTCATAGAGATGTACAGCATAGAAACAGACTCTTCCATGCCAACCAGATATCCTAAATTAATCTAGCCCCATTTGCCAGCTTGTGGCCATATCCCTCTAAACCTTTCCTATTCATATACCCATCCAGATGACTTTTAAATGTTGTAATTGCACCAGCCTTTACCACTTCCTTTTGGCAGCTCATTCCATACGTGCACCTCTGCATGAAAATATTGCCCCTTAGATCCCTTTGAAGTCTTTCCACTTCCACCTTAAACATATGCCTCTAGTTTTGGACCCCCCACCACAGGGAAAAGATCTTGGTTATTCATCCTATCCAAGCCCCTCAAAATTTTATAAACCTCTATAAGGTCACCCCTCAGCGTCCAACACTCCAGGGGAAACAGCCCCTGCCTATTGAGCCACTCCCTATAGCTCAAACCCTTCAACCTGGCAAGAGATTAGTAAATCTTTTCTGAACCCTTTTAAGTTTTACAACATCCTTCATATTGCAAGGAGACCAGAATTACATGCAATATTCCAAAAGTGGTCTAACCAACATCCTATACAGCCACAATATAACCTCTCAGCTTCTATACTCAGTGCTCTGACCAATAAAGGAAAGCATACCAAACGCTGCCTTCATATTCTATCTACCTGTGATTCCACTTTCAAGGAACTATGAATCTGCACTCCAAGGTCTTTTTGTTCAGCAACACTCCCTAGGACCTAACTATTAAGTAATGACTACCCCCAGCTAGCAACCTAACCAGTGGCTCAGCAGTTAGCACTGTTGCCTCAAGGCACCAGGGGCTTGGGTTCAATTCCATCCTCAGGCAACTGTCTGTGTGGAGCTTGTACATGCTTCTCATGTCTACGTGGATTTCCTCTGGGTGCTCTGTTTTTTTCTCCCACAGTCCACAGATATGCAGGTTAGGTGAACTGGCCATGATAAATTGCCCATAGTGTCCAGGGATGTGCTGGCTAGGTGGATTAGCCATGGGAAATACAGGGTTACAGGAAAAAGGTAGGGGAGAGGGTTTAGGTAGGCTGCCCTTCTGAAGGTCAGTGTGGACTTGATGGACCAAATGGCCTGCATCCACACTCTAGGGATTTTAACAATGTAACAATTACCTTCTGACATTTAATGGCATTGTCGTCACTGAATTCCCCCACAATTAACATCCTGGAGGTTACCATTGACTAGAAACTGAACTGGGTTAGCTATGTAAGTACTGTGGTTACAAGAGAAGGTGAGAAACTAGGTCCTGGGAATCCTAATTCCACAATCTCCAATTCCTGACTTTCCAAAGCCTGTCCACCATCTGCAAGGCATGAGTCAGGAGTGTGATGGATTACTCCTCACTTGCCCTGGATGAGTGCAGCTCCAACAACACTCAAGAAGCTTGAAACCATCCAGGAAGAATCAGCCCACGTGACTGGCACCGCATTCACAAATATTCGTTCATGCTCTCCACCACTGATCTTCAATAGCAGTATCATGTACTCTATAGAATGTCTACCTAGACAGCAGCTTCCAAGTCACTTACTATCCAGAAGGACAAGAGCAGCAGTTATCCAGGAACACCGTGACCTGCAAATTTTCCTCCATCGCCGTCCTGACTTGGAAATATATCACCATTCTTTCACTGTCGCTGGGTCAAACTCCTGGAATTCGCTCCCTAAGGGCATTGTGAGTCTACCCACAGCAAAGGGACCTCAGCAATTCATGAAAGCAGCTCACCCCCATCTTCTCAAGGGGCAACTAGGGATAGGCAGCCAGCAAAGCCCACCTTATAAAAACATGAAGAATTTTGAACTTGTTGTCATTCTAGTAGAACATAAAAATGCTGCAGAGTCTAGAATATGGTGCTGGAAAAGCACAGCAGGTCAGGCACCATCCAAGGAGCAGGAGAGTCGACGTTTCAGGCAAAAGCCCTTCATCGGGATTGACTACTTCCTGATGAAAGGTTTATGCCCAAAACGTCGATTCTCATGCTCCCCGGATGCTGCTTGACCTGCTGTGCTTTTCCGGCATCACACTCTCGACTCTGATCTCCAGCATCTGCAGCCCTCACTTTCTCCATAAAAATGCTGCAGCCATTGCATGCATAGCAAGGTCCCACAAGCAGCCGTGTGATCATGATTGGTTAATCTGGATTTTTTGTTTTGGTTATGTTGGTTGAGAATAGATTTTGGCCAGACGCTAGGAAGAATGCAAGTGCTTTTCTTTGACAAAGGTCCTTGGAGTCTTTAAGAAGTTAGGCTGAACTTCCATTTAATGTCTCATTCAAATGATGACACATCTGACAACGCAGCAGATCCTCAGGCTGCTTTGGAATATTGGCCTAGCCTTTTGCACTCAGGTCTCTGGAGTGAGTCTTGAACCAGCAACCTGTAACTTAGAGGGAAGAGTGCTTTCCAGTGAGTATCACCAACCCTACCGCAACATCTGATAGGTCAGTGCTCTCATCCTTCACAGCCAAAAGTTTATTAGCTATAAATCTGATTACTAACAACAGAAAAAAGATGACTATAACTGCTGGAGGTGGCAGGGAAAAGCAGTAAAAAGCTATAATAAAAGATCTGAATGAACAGAGGCAGACAGCAGTTTGTCTTAATGGGCGAGGAAGCTTAGGGCCAGGAATCTGCCCCGCAATAAATTAATAAATTAGAAACATATCTACTTCTGTTTCTTTTCCCCTTTGTCTGCAGAATGAAATATAGAATGTTAGTGTTGGGATGCAATGGAGACAGAGGCTGACATTCAGCCGTAGCTCAATCAATGTTGGTGGATAATGTACGAGCCCGGATAAACGAGGGGAAGTGTGTTCTAGTGGGTGAGTGCTGATGTGCAGACAGCAACTCAGGTGGTTATGACTGATGTGGCCTGTGCTGGAGAGGGCACAAAGGTAATTAAACCAGGAGGCAGGGACTTTAATTAAAATCAGCCCCCGTCTCTCCTCAGCATTACCCGCTAATGTGTTGTTCACATGGCAGCTAGGTACATGATTTATAATCGTTGAACGTGTCAGGACTGCAAAGCTAACCTGTTAGAAGTGATGAGCTAGGATTTTGTCAAACATTTTTATTTTAAAAGTAGTTTTTTTTTCATTTAGCAGTGGAGAGATCTCCTCCCCTGGTTCCCAACTCCTCTGGCACATTTTTCTGGAGATACATGACATGCCATCACCACTCCCCCAGTCCCCCCGACCCTTTCCTCACATTCTCACCAAACGCGTCCATCTTTCTAGTTTCTGACTCCCTTGACCAAACAGAAAGTGAATGGATGCATCATCATCTTTGAAGAGCCTTATATTTTTAATTTTCTCCACACTCAATACTTCCATTACAAGCAGAACATTGAAAGATTTTTTCTGAATTGCCCGGTGGTATTTTCTGCAGCTCAGAACCTGCAGTATCCTAGACATTAATCTTCATGGAGACTCCAGTATGGTCCTGGAGTATTGGCAGCCCTATGGCCCACTGCACACAACCCCAACTAACTGATGGACTAAATATCTCAAGGTGGTACAGTACTCCTGTGTCTTACTCATATTGATGTGGAGGACATGTTGCACTAGTGGGGACTCAGTGGAAAGCCTCTCTGCTCAGAGAATTGGGTGTTCACAACCCTCTCCACAGGTTTTAACATCAAATGTAGACTGATACTCCCAAAGCAGCACTGTGCTGCACTGTTGGAGGGTCAGTACTATACGAATGCTGCATTGTCAGTGGATCATAGCTGAGGGAGTGCCGCACTGTCAGAGGGTCAGTACTGAGGGAGAGTCACACTGTGAGACAGTCAGTGCTGAGGGAGTGCCATATTGTCAGAGAGTCAGTACTGAGGGAATGCTGCTGTTAAAGGGTCAGTGCTGAGGGAGTGCCACACTGTCAGAGGGTCAGTACTGAGGGAGGGCTGCATTGTCGGATGGTTAGTACTGTGGGAGTGCAGCATTGTTGGAGGGTCAGTGTCGAGGGAGTGCCACACTGTCAGAGCGTCAGTACTGAGGGAGTGCCACACTGTTGGAGGGTCAGTGCTGTGGGAGTGCTGCATTGTTGGAGGTTCAGTGCTGAGGGAGTGCCACACTGTCAGAGGGTCAGTGCTGTGGGAGTGCCGCATTATTAGAGGATCAGTGCTGAGGGAGCGCTGCACTATCAGAGAGTCAGTATTGAGGGAGTGCTGCGTTGTCGGAGGGTCAGTGCTGAGGGAGTGCAGCACTGTCAGGGGATCAATACTGAGGGATCCCTGCACTATCACAAGGATGTGATCAGGGAACACTACACTTTCGGAGAGACTTTTTAAATTTCAAATTTATACTATATTCATAAAAACATGTTTACATAGTCACTGAAGCAGTTTGGTTCTGTGCAGTAGCATATGAAGAAACAAACAAACATTGGAGTATGACTCTATCCAGCAAACAAACCCAAGGCATTTATTATTTGTGCAGGCTTTCTTTATATACATTTGAGGCACCAGGATGGTCCAATAACTGAACGGACCACCTTCAGCAGGAAGACCTCAGACTGCTCTCTCTCCCTACTGTGTCTTGACAGCAGCTGCCCCAAACTTTAGCGCATCCCTCAGCACATAAACCTAGACCTTGGAATGTGCCAGTCTGCAACACTTGGTAAGGGCCAACACCTTGTTCTGGAAGACCAACAAGTTTCCGGCAGACCAAAGAGCATCTTTCACTGCGTTGATGGTCCTCCAGGCACAGTCAGTGTCTGTCTTGGTGTGCATCCCAAGGAGCAGACCGTAGGGTACAGACTCACGTCACAGAGCTGCTTGGGATGAACCTCGACAAAAGCCATCACTTATTCCTCCAGACTTCCTTTGTAAAGGCACATTCCAGAAGGAGATGTGTGACAATCTGAACTTCCTCACAGTCACTTTGAGGTTAGCATGTGGTGGCACAGAGAGCCCGGGCGTATGTTAAGGATCTCACAGGTAATGACCTGCTCAGCACCAGCCAAGTGATGTCTTGGTGCTTGTTGGAAGGTTCTGGTGATATTGTGGAGGGGCACTGCACAAAGGAAGGATAGTGTGGAGAGTGCTCTATTATCAGAAGGTCAGTACCAAGCGTGTGAGGCACTGTCAGAGGAGCAGAGCTGAGGCATTTGACAGAGATTTATTTTAATATTATGGTAACCTTCCTCTCAAAAAGCTGTTGAGCCAAATTTCAAAATTGAGGTCAATCGATGCAGAGTTACAGACCAAGCAGGTACATGGGAGGTAAGATACAGATTAGACATTGAAATGTGGAAAACATTTCAGGTGCTGAATTGCCTCAGCCCAGTGTTGGATTGTTATGGATGTATTCTTTGGTTCTCCCACCATGTAGAGTAAATCAAAGAGAATAGCCGATCAGTCTAGACATCAGGAAATAGGCTGGAGAGGGTTGTTCATAAAATTGAGGATGAGGTGAGATCATTTAAAGAGCAAATAGATCCAAGAAGTAAAAAGGAACCTTGTTAAACGGTTATTGGGAGGGATTTGTGAGTTAGAGATTGGAGCACACTGTGTATGCAGAATGAGACATGGAGCGGACTGGACCAGTTGAAGAGTCAGTTTGTTCATTTGCTGGCATCACTAACAACACAGTGGCTCAGTGGTTAGTACTGCTGTCTCACAGACCTAGGGTCCTGGATTTGCATTCCATCCTCGGGTAACTGCCTAGCTGGACTATTGGATGCAATGTTAAACTGAGAGTCTGTCTGCCCTCTCAGGTGGATGTAAAAAAATGTCATGGCACTGTTCAGAGAAGAGCAAAAGAGTTCTCTTCAGTGATTTATCTCTCATCCAACGTCAAGGAACTGGCTTTGGGGCAACTCCATTAATGCTGAACGAGAGGGAATTGAGCCTATTATTCTTGACAATTTGAAGTCTGCTTCACCTTATCTCATTTTCCTGTCTCATCCACACTTGCTGTCAGTCCAAACTTCCTGCCCTATAGTGAGACAAAGTATCAGTGATGCTCATTTATTCAGTGTATAGGCACCAGATGAAAGGGAGGAAGAGGTTTCTGGAAGGGACACTAAGAGTGATCTAAGAGTGTGTTCTGTGGCAGAACAATATGCTCATTTTGTCTCTGTGTTTATAACAAGTTCCTGGCATTAATCTTTGATAATTGTGATGCTCATTTCCAGTCGAGATTTCGATAAAAAGTCTTTGAAGACCTATAAGAGAAGTTACGACACAGAATGTGTTTTTTAAGTAAAATAAAACACATTTCTCGAATATTCTTTCTGTGTTGACCATTTTGTCTTCCTATATTTATCGTTCAATGGAATAAATTCAGACGACAACCTGTAACTATGGGGGATTGTCACTTGCTGTAATTTCCCTACATTATGAGAATATTGAAGATTCTGAAGCAGGTTTCTGCTCTGTACTGCCCTCATCTCCTCTTGGTATTGTCCATGCTGAGTGATGTAGGAAGATTTTCGATTATCCAGACACAGCGCAGCTTAGCATATCATGAAATTGTACATTGGTTACTTGTGATGTTCGATCCATTAAAATCGCAGGCCAGCGAGGGCAATTTTCCATCTACTGACACAATGTGAACCCGGACAATTGTGACTATCTTTGTGTCAGATCTTTGATAATTTAACCCAGTACAAACTCCTCATGTGTGACCTGAGACAGCCATGGTCAGGGGAATATTAAAAAAAAAACAACTTTAATTTAAATAGCATCTTTTGGCAAAATTCTGTAAGGTGCTTACAATCAAAATGAAACAAATTATAAGGCATCAATCCAGATAAAGGAACATTGTAGAGTACAAGAATCATAATGATTATAGTCCCAGCCTAGTAATGCAGGGGAGGGGACTAATGATTTATAAACAATGAGTTCAAATCCTGGTACAGCAGTTCAGAATTACAATTCACTTTATTCAATAAATCTTCAATAAAATGTCACAAATGACCATATTGTTGTAAAACCTCATCCAGTTCACTAATGACAGGGTGGATAGCAAGAAGCTTTTTCCCAGAGTGGAGGATTCAATTACTAGGGGTCACAAGTTCAAGTTAAGGGAAAAAGTTTAAGGGAGATATGCGTGGAAAGTCCTTTACGCAGAGGGTGGTGGGTGCCTGGAACACATTGCCATCAGAGGTGGTAGAGGTGGACACAATAGCATCACTTAAGATGTACTAGACAGATACATGAATGGGCAGGGAGCAGAGGGATACAGATCCTTAGAAAAAGGGTGACAGGTTTAGATAGAGGATCTGGATTGACGCAGGCTTCGAGGGCCGAAGTGTCTGTTCCTGTGCTGTAATTTCCTTGTTCTTTGTTTGTTCTTAGGTTAGAAAATCTGCCATCCTTATCCAGTCTGGCTTCTTAACAGACCTCAGACACAGAGCAATAATTTTCTCAACAGTAATCAGGGATGGGCACTAAATGCTGGTCTTGTCAGAAATATCCATGTACCGTAAACATATTAAACAACAGATATGTACATAAATATGGCAGTACTGTACACACACAATTTCAATCATACACACATACCTTTATGAACATGCATAGCAACAAACCAATGCATGTTGTCATATATGTACAAATTGTTTCTTAAGTTATCATTCCTGTGGATGTGTGAAGAGCTGTGCACTTAGCAGAGGGAGTATAACTCAGGGAGTATAGCTCAGTGATAGAGCATTTGACTACAGATCATGAGGTCCCTGATTCAAATCTGGGTGCTCCCTCAATGACTTTGGGGTGGCACAGTTGCTTGTAGGTTAGCATTGCTGCCTCATAGTGCAAGGGACCCGGGTTCAATTCTAGCCTTGGGCAACTGACTGTGTGGAGGTTACACATTCTCCCTATGTCTGTATGGGTTTTATCTGCGTGGCTTTCTTCTGGGTGCTCTGGTTTCCTCCCACAACCCAAAGATGTGCAGGTTAGGTGGATTAGCCATGCTATACTGTCCATAGTGTTCAGGGATGTGTAGGTTAGGTGGATTAGTCAGAGGTAAATGGAGCATAATAGGGTGGGAGAATGGGTCTGGGTGGGTTACTCTTTGGAGGTTTGGTGTGGACTTATTGGATTGAAGGGCCTGTTTCCACACTGGAGGGATTCTCTGTTTTGCCCTAGTACTGAAAGCAGGCAGCTATGTGGGCACTTCGGAGAACAATCCCAGAAACAGAGGGTGAATCCAAGCCTTCGACTGAATATAAAGTCCAAAATCCCAATCGTGATGTTATGGGATTGAATTATGAAGAAAGGGTGGGGGAGTTCTTCATCCCTGGAAGGAGCCAAGTAAGGGCAGACCTTGGAATTATAGAAATAGAAAGCAGTGCAATGGTGTGTAAATTAGGGGGGATTGATCATGGTAAATCCCCCATTGTGTACAGGGATGTGCAGGCTACGTGGACCAGCCTGGGTGGGATGCTCTTTGGAGGGTCAGCGTGGACTTGGTGGGCAAAATGGTCTCTTTGCACCCAGTAGGGATTCTCTGAGACTATGATAGGGCAGCTGGTCACGAAGAGGTTGTTTGCTCTGGCTAGAAAGTCATAAATTGGGGTTCACAGTCCCAGAATAAAGAGTTTGTCATTTCAGACAGAAATGGGGAGAAATTTCTTCACTCAACAGTGTTGTGATTCTTTGGAATTCCTTCTGACACTGCTGTGAATTCTTGGTTGTGAGCATTTTTGAGACTGAGATTGACAGGTTTTTGCTATTGACAGAATTAATGGAAATGTGAAATGGACTTGAGAGTAAGTTTGCAGATGACACCAAACTTGGAGGTGCAATGGAGAGCAAGGAAGGTTACCTCAGATTACAATGGGATCTTGATCAGATGGGCCAAAGGGCTGAGAAGTGGCAGATGGAGTTTAATGTAGATAAATGTGAGGTTCTGTATTTTGGGAAAGCAAATCTTAGCAGGACTGATACACTTAAAGGTAAGGTCTTTTGCCTGAAACGTCGATTTGGCCTGTCCTCGGATGCTGCCTGAACTGCTGTGCTCTTCCAGCACCACTAATCCACTTAAAGGTAAGTGCAGGTTCATAGCTCCTCGAAAGTGCAGTCGCAGGTAGATAGGGTAGTGAAGAAGGTGGTATGTTTTCCTTTATTGGTCAAAATATTGAGTACAGGAATTGTGCGGCGCACATTGGTTAGGAGAAAGCGAGGAGAAAGTGAGGTCTGCACATGCTGGAGATCAGAGCTGAAAATGTGTTGCTGGAAAAGCGCAGCAGGTCAGGCAGCATCCAGGGAACAGGAGAATCGACGTTTCGGGCATAAGCCCTTCTTCAGGAATGAGGAAAGTGTGCCAAGCAGGCTAAGATAAAAGGTAGGGAGGAGGGACTTGGGGGAGGGGCGTCGGAAATGTGATAGGTGGAAAGAGGACAAGGTGAGGGTGATAGGTCAGACTGGGGTGGGGGCGGAGAGGTCGGGAAGAAGATTGCAGGTTAGGAAGGCGGTGCTGAATTCGATGGATTAGACTGAGACAAGGTGGGGGGAGGGGAAATGAGGAAACTGGTGAAATCCGAGTTCATCCCTTGTGGTTGGAGGGTTCCTAGGCGGAAGATGAGGCGTTCTTCCTCCAACCGTCGTTTTGTTGTGGTCTGGCGATGGAGGAGTCCAAAGACCTGCATATCCTTGGTGGAGTGGGAGGGGGAATTGAAATGTTGATCCACAGGGTGGTTGGGTTGGTTGGTCCGGGTGTCCCAGAGGTGTTCTCTGAAACACTCCGCAAGTAGCCGGCCTGTCTCCCCAATATAGAGGAGGCCACATCGGGTGCAGAGGATGCAATAGATGATGTGTGTGGAGGTGCAGGTGAATCTGTGGCAGATATGGAAGTTTCCTTTGGGGCTTTGGAAGGAGGTGAGGGGGAAGCGAGGACTGCAGATGCTGGAGATCAGAGCTGAAAAATATGTTGCTGGAAAAGCGCAGCAGGTCAGGCAGCATCCAAGGAGCAGAAGAATCGACATTTCGGGCATAAGGCCTTCTTCAGGAATGGAATGAGCTGCCAGGGGAAGTGGTGGAGGCTAGTACAATTGCAACATTTAAAAGGAATCTGGATGAGTATATGAATAGGAAGGGTTTGGAGAGATATGGGCCAGGTGCTGGCAGGTGGGACTAGATTGGGTTGGGATATCTGGTTGGCATGGACGTGTTGGACTGAAGGATCTGTTTCCGTGCTGTACATCTCTATGACTGGAGAGTGGAAGAAGTATAAGTATAGTCATGATCTGATTGGGTGGCACAGCAGGTTTGATGGGCCAAGTGGTCTCCTCCTGTTGCTATTTTTATCAAACAGTCGCCAAATTCTGAAATCACTCAAGCTGATTGCGGGGTGGGGTGCGAAGGCTGGGGGAGAGGAAGCTTGCTGATCTTTGAAAGGATGGAGTAGATGTGTCAAACAGCCCTGTGAGCTAGAATGAAGGAACTGTTTCCAATATTTAATTTTAGGAAATAATTCCAAATCCAGTAAATTTGTTATTGGGAAGAAAAGCAACTTCAATAACACAGTAATATTTTCCCACTGCAAATGACAGGGTGATAACCACCAAGAGGAACAAGCCTTTCCTGGGAACTTTATAGGGGTGCAATGCCCCTTTAAATACAGGCCAATAAACTGCCAAGCCGACACTAGAGCCCATAAAGTCAGGCTGGGTTTTTTTAATGTTGATGTTGTGCTGATTGACATCCAGGACAGGAAACAGAAACCATTTCCTTCTATTGAATTATAATGACAGAGCAAATATGTGGATGTCGTTTCTGATTTTATTTTTCATTTGACCAAAGGTGTTCAACTGGGTGTCCGTCTATCAGCATGTGCATTTACCACAAGAGTATAGACGCACTTGACAAAGTGCACCAAATGATTTACAAGCTGACAAACAAAGCTGAGAGGTTGTAGCAACCAGGAAATATTGGACAGGATGGAGCTGCTATCCCTTGAAAAGAGGAGACCAAACAGAAAACTTTGAAATTATAGAAATTTAAATATAGAGACATTTCCACTTGGGGAGGAGTTCCAAGCCAAGGCTCATTAGTGATGGTCACTAATAAGTCCAGAAGGGAATTTGAGAGAAATCCTCCACAGAGAATGGGAGGAATATGGAACTCACTACCACAAGGAGTAGCTTTTTTTAACTTCGCCCTTTTGTGGGAAATGGGTGTCAGTGGCAAGGATGATCAGCCATGATCATAATGGATGGTGGTGCAGGCTCGAAGGGCAGAATGACCTACTCCTGCACCTATTGTCTATTTTTATGGACCACCTTGAACTGAGTCTTTGTGAGGCTTCTTCATAGGGCTGCTAAGATACAGGACCCTAACCCATGGGAATTCCATTTCTAATCCTCTCTGCCTCTCTTCCCTCCTGAAGACATTCCTTTAAACCTATCTCTTTGATAATATTTCTGGTCAATTGTCCTAAAATCTTCTTATGTGGCTTGGTGCCAAATTTTGCTTTATAGTGTGCTGTTATGTTAAAGTTGGCATATAAAGATAACCTATGTGCATTCTTGTACTGGTCTGTCTCCAATAAGTGCTTACAGTCTCAGGATTATTGTCATCAATTAACTTATCGATTCAATGTTATATTAAGTGTTTACAAATGAATGCTTAGGGTAAATTTAATTGGTTTTAAATTATGCAGCAAAAGTTTGAAAGTGGAAGATGAGTGCAACAGATTAGACAAAAGGGGAAGCAATTTTTGTCTTCCAGTTCTGTCCTCTCTTCTCTAATAATTGATATGCCTGTACCAAATGCTGTCCTGTAACTCCTCCAAGCTTTCTCTCTCCCTGGGTCAGCACACACAGCACCTGAGACAAAGGTCTGCTGTCATATCCTCAGTTGAATAGCCTCTCAACACTAAATAAAAACCAAAAGGACTGCGGATGATGTAAATCAGAAACAAAACTAGAAATTGCAGGAAAAGCTCAGCAGGTCTAACAGTATCTGTGCAGAGAAATCAGAGTTATCATTTCGGGTCCAGTGTCCCTTCCTCAGAACTGTTAACTCTGATTTCTCTCCAGAGATGCTGCCAAACCTACTGAGCTGTTCTAGCATTTCCGTTTTTTGTTTTAGCCTCTCAGCACTGAACTAATAAGTGACAACAGCTTCAGGGGTCAAGCATTGTGAATGCACAATATAAAAGGAAAAAGTGAGGACTGCAGATGCTGGAGATCAGAGCTGAAAATGTGTTGCTGGAAAAGCGCAGCAGGTCAGGCAGCATCCAAGGAGCAGGAGAATCGACGTTTCGGGCATCGACGTTTCCTGCAATTTCCTGAAGAAGGGCTTATGCCCGAAATGTCGATTCTCCTGCTCCGTGGATGCTGCCTGACCTGCTGCGCTTTTCCAGCAACACATTTTCAGCACAATATAAAAGGCAAAGATCAGAGAATAAGACCATTAAAAATGCTGAGAAATAAAATTCTGTTTTCTTTTAATTATTTAAAGGGACCTTGTCAGTAAACCTTGATCAGGAATGTTTTTGAGTAGACTTTTGAAGTGAGGTACACCTTTGCCTCAGAGTTGGGAGGTTTGTGTTTCAGGGTCACTCCAGCATAAAATCCAGGCTAACAATACCTGTGCAGTACTGATGAAGTGCTGCACTGTCAGGTGAACATAAAAGATCCCTTATCACTATTCTGAAGAAATATAGGTGATTTCTCCCCTGCCCTGGGCCAATATCTATTCCACAGTCACTACAGAAAAAGGGTATTTCTGGATGTTATCACACTGCTGTTTGAGAGAGTTTGCTGTGTATAAATTGGCTGCTCCAACATTACAACAGTGACAACACTTCATTAGCACTTTGGGACATGCTGAGATTGTGAAATATAAATGTAACCTCTTCTATTATTTAGTGAGCAAAGTCATTTTCCATTTCCAATTATTGAATATTTGATTTGTTTATTGTGTATATTCCTCCTGCCACCAGTGGTGAAGTAATACTCAACTTTCTTTTGAATGTACCTGCTGCTTCCAATCAATATTTCACGTCAGCATTACCTCCAAATTAACACTCTCCATTTCATCCTCCAAGGGCTTTTTAGTTTTATTGGCTTCCCAGACTAAGAAGCTAAAATCATTGCGCCTTCACCGTTTTAAAAGCTCTTTGATTTATTTTTATACTGCGAGTGTCTAGCATTCTTTTTTAAATGCACAGATGTTCTCTATTAGTTATATGGGCCAGTAGAACCCCTCTGTTAAAGAGCTAAATTTGCAGAAATACACAATGATATACTCCTGCAGTGGCTCGGTTGTTCAGTTTGAATGGCCTGTCGTAACATAACATTCTTCGTGCCCAGCAAAGGTTTAGGTTTCATTCATGAACTTTTCTCATCCCAGCTGTGGAATCCAGTGGACAAACAGAACGTTTTCAGTTCTCCCACACTGTGATTGGGAAAAATCAGCTGCTGTTCCTACTCTGAATCTTATCCAGAAGGTTCCTGCTGAAGGTCGAGCTGCCAACTCTGGCTGCGTGTTTTCCTGAAGGTTTCATCTTGTGACCCATTCATGCCAGTGTCCCCGATGCTGTCCACCATCTCTATCCCCTCAATACCCTGCCTTCCCAATCAGGAAGCAAACAGACACTTTCTTATCCAATGTGAACTAACTGCACAGAGGACAGTATCCTGTCACCAACTCATTCTTTATTTACATGAGCACAATACATGGGCTCTGACCAACTAGCTCAGAGCCAGTCACTAGGTCGAGGAAACCCTCGGAGAGTCCTGTTTATAGATACTCCTAATAAACCTGTTCAGAAATGTTATCACACACAAATCCAGAGCTGATGGGATTTGAACCTGGGCCTCAAGCTTGGGCATCCTGGCTCACAGGCAGGGACACTACCACTTCACCACAAGAGCCATTTAATGATACTGTGCAACATTAAATCCACGGTTGGAAGCCTGCAGACTTGATCAGTATGGGGATTGAATCCATGATCTGGGCATTACTAGCACCATGCTCTAACCATTGGAGCTAATTGACCAACACGAGATTCCTGTTCATATCTGTTAGCCAGGGCTCAATCCAGGATCTCATACTCAATGAGATTTACCTGGCCAACCTTGTTCCAATCACTACACAATAGGATGATTTCGGCTCTCAGTTCTTCCCATTACCAAATTGTTTTAAAGTATTTTTTGACGCAGTGACCTGTTGTGATCCACATTTGGGTAAATTCTATCGTTTTCCAGCTGCTTGACTTTAGCTGTTAGCAAAATGGCTAATGCCGAATTCTCCCTAACAAAATGACAGCAGACAGATGAGTGAATGTTGCCTCTTTTTCCCTCTTGTCCAAAATTCAAATTATCCCAAAGTCCTCAAGATGATTGACAGAAACTGCTAGCTTCTCATCGGCTTGGGTGGGAAATGAATGATGTCACTAAGCTATGTTGTGGTCCTCAGTTTTTTCTATTTGGAGAAATTCTTTACAAATGAAATAATCACAGAATTCCCTCCACCCTTCACTGAAATTATAGTGCAGTAAAGTTCTTGCACATTTACATTCCTAACTGTGAAGTTTCTCATTGCTATGTTAAAGGAATTTGCATGGAATTTTGCCAAGGACTGTGCAACGTAATGACCATTAACGTCTGAGTACTGTCTGGTATAATGACCATTGATGTCCAAAACTGTCTAATATCGTGATCATTGATGTCTAAGGAATGTCCAATGCAATGATGTGATTATTCCTTTGAGGCAGGAGGCAATTGATCACATTGTCACATTCCGATCACATAATCTGAACCATCAACATCCTTTCTCTCCCAGCACTCTGGTCCCCTCACCCCCAACTTTAGCATAAATGCTGCCCCCTCCACACTCCACACCAGCTCTGATGAAGAGTTAATCTTGATTCAGAATGTTAGCTTGCTCTCTCTCTATGACCGACTGTGATCTCCAGCATTTGTTGTTTTCAGTATAGATTCCAGCATCTACAGTAACTTGCTCATAAATGTTCAGCAATGTACTTGGCAGCGATTTCACCACAGGACAACTCCCTGCTCTTGCAGGGTGGAATCATGCTCAGTGTCTCCAGTAGGCAACACTGATAATGTTGAGTTGCCAGCATCAATGTGCGTAGCACCAAATCGGCTACGCGATGTGTTTCTACGATGGCCTTCCTGGCCAACGTTAAAGCCGACGTCCTGTTCCTGCAGGAGTGTGGGACACCGCACCTCAGCAGCTACAGGAGATGGTCGAGCTTATGGGCCCATGGGCCGTCAGTTTGGTCGGGGGGCAACGATAGCCGCGCCTCCGGCCTGGGTATCCTGTTGGGAGGAGGCAACTTCACCATCTCCGAGGTTAAGGAGGTGGTGGGCAGGCACCTCCTCGTCGCCGACATAATGTACAGGAATGCTCCCCTGAGACTGATTAATGTGTACGCCCCAGTGGGTAAGAGTGATCGGTTGGCCGTCCTGCAGCAGCTTACACTGTTGCTGGCTACGTCCAGGCCGGTCATTCTGGCCGGAGACTTCAACTGTATCATTGATGCAGATGGACGATCCGGCAGGGGGGACAGTAAACTGGACACCACGTCCAGAGCCCTGATGGATACGGTAAAAGATGCCAAGCTGCACGACGTCTTCAGCACCCCTGCAGACGGAGCGCAGCGTAGATACACCTGGTCACGGGCAGACGGGTCTATCCGCTCAAGGATAGATTACCTGTTTGCGTCCCGAACGCTCTCGGTCAGATCCACCGACGTCAAGCCGGTGTTCTTCTACGACCACTGCCTCCTGCTGGCCGACTGTCACCTACAGGACGAGCAGCGGGCTGGTAAGGGAACATGGAAGCTGAACACCAAGCTGTTGACCCCGGGAAACATTGAGGAGCTCAAGAGGGACTACGCAGGTTGGAGAACCGTGAAGCCCCTCTTTGAGTCCCCAGTGGACTGGTGGGAAACAGTAAAAGGGAACATCAAGAGGTTCTTCATCCCCAAAGGTGTTCAGGAGGCGAAAGAGAGGTGGGGAAAACTGTCCCAGCTCCAGGAAAGTATGCAGAACCTGCTCCTGCTGCAGACGATGGGGGTGGACGTCACGGAGGACCTCAAGGAGGTGAAGGGCCAGCAAGCCTCGCTCTTTGCTTCGGAGGCCTCCAAGATAATCTTCCGGTCCAGGGTCCGCTCGGTGGAGCAGGACGAGACGTGCTCACGTTTCTTCTTCCAGAAGGTGCTCAAAGAGAGCTCCGTGCTCAGCAGCCTGAAGGAAGAAGATGGCTCGCTAACGTCATCTCAGGCTGACGTCATGAGGATCAGTAAATCCTTCTATGCCAGTCTGTATGACGCGAAGCCGACCGACAGCGCGGCCTCCCAGTCATTCATGTCCTCTATCACGGAGGTCTTAGACGACAGAACACGGGAGAGGCTGGACCAGCCGCTATCTCTGGACAAGCTGACCAAGGCCCTCGAGTCCTTCGAAAAGAATAAAACTCCCGGAAGCAACGGCTTACCGGTCGAGCTCTATTCCGCTCTGTGGGACTTGATTGGCCAGGGCCTGCTGGAGGTGTATGTCAGTATGCTTCGGGCAGGTACCATGAGTGAATCCATGAGGAAAGGCATCATCACCCTCATCGACAAGCGGAAGGGGGAGAGGGAGGAACTCAGAAATTGGAGACCAATCTCACTGTTGAATGCGGATTACAAAATTCTGTCAAAGGTAATCGCCAACCGGGTCAGTTCTGCTCTGGGGTCGGTGATTCACACTGACCAAACCTGTGCTGTGCCGGGCAGGAAGATCGCTGAGAGTCTCGCACTCCTCCGGGATACGATCGCCTACGTGCAGGACAGAGGGTTGGACACCTGCCTGATCAGCCTGGACCAGGAGAAAGCCTTTGACAGGATATCACACAGGTATATGAGAGATGTTCTCTCCAAAATGGGCTTTGGGGAGGGAATCTGCAATTGGATCAGACTGCTCTACACCAACATTGTCAGTGCAGTCTCAATCAACGGGTGGGAATCAGATAGCTTCCCAGTCAGATCTGGAGTCAGGCAGGGCTGCCCCCTCTCTCCTGCCTTGTTTGTGTGCTGCATAGAGCCATTTGCCGAGTCCATCAGGAAGGATGCGAGCCTGAGAGGGGTGACTATTCCTGGCAGCGGGGGCCTGCAGGTTAAGGCCTCCCTGTACATGGATGACGTCGCCGTTTTCTGCTCGGATCCGCTGTCCATACGCAGACTCATGTGCATTTGTGACCAGTTCGAACGGGCCTCGGGGGCCAAGGTAAACCGAGGCAAGAGCGAGGTCATGCTCTTCGGGAACTGGGCCGACCAATCCTCGATCCCCTTCACCGTCTGGACCGACCACTTGAAGGTGCTGGGTATTTGGTTCGGAGGGGCTGGGGCGTGCACCAAGTCTTGGGAGGAGCGTATCAGCAAAGTGAAGCAGAAACTGGGCAGATGGAAGCTACGGTCGCTCTCCATCGCGGGAAAAAACCTGGTCATCAGGTGTGAGGCACTGTCATTACTATTATACGTGGCACAGGTCTGGCCTATTCCCAGAACCTGTGCCACTGCAGTCACCCAGGCCATCTTCCAGTTTATATGGAGGTCAAAGATGGACCGGGTGCGAAGGGACTCACTGTATAAAGATCTGGGCAACGGGGGAAAAAATACACCCAATGCCACCCTCACCCTGATGGCCACCTTTGTGTGTGGCTGCATTAAGCTGTGCGTGGATCCCCGGTACGCAAACACCAAGTGTCACTACGTACTGAGGTTCTACTTGTCCCCGGTGTTGCGAAGGATGGGCCTGGCCTCGCTGCCGCGGAACGCTCCGAGTAGTTGGACCGTTCCGTATCACCTGTCCTTCGTGGAGAAATTTATGAAGAAAAACACCTTTGACCACAAGTCCATTAGGAAGTGGTCAGCACGTAGTGTCCTTGAGACCCTTCGGGAAAAGGAGAGGGCGGATCCTATCGAGCGGTTCCCTGAGCAGACTGTCAAAGCCATTTGGCAGAATGCCTCATCGCCAGAACTTTCCAACAAGCACCAAGACATGGCTTGGCTGGTGGTGAGAAGGGCTCTGCCTGTGAGATCCTTTATGCACGCCCGGACTCTCAGCCGCACCGCACGCTGCCCTCGAAGCGGCTGCGGGGGGGACGAGACTGTCACACACCTCCTTCTGGAATGTGCCTATGCAGAGGAAGTCTGGAGAGGAATGCAGTGGTGTTTGTCGAGGTTCGTCCCGAGCAGCGCCGTGACTCGGGACTCCATGCTTTACGGTCTGTTCCCCGGGACGCACACCGAGACGAACATCAACTGTGCCTGGAGGATCATCAACTCGGTGAAGGACGCTCTCTGGGTGGTCCGAAACCTGCTGATCTTCCAGCTGAAGGAGTTGACCCCGACTGAGTGTTGCAGACTGGCACATTCCATGGTCCAGGACTACGTGTTGAGGGACGCGCTGAAGCTTGGGGCAGCTGCTGCCAAGGCGCGGTGGGGAAAGACCACTGTGTAAAGTCTGCCTGCCTAACGAAGAACAGGGGGCCCATGCAGTCTTTTGGGCTCTGCTGACGCCTCAGCTAATTACATGGGTATATGATCAAAAAATGTATAGACCTGTATAAAAATGATAAGTTTTGATCCCTGTATGTACATGTTTACATATGTATGGCATGCCCAATTATACAGACCATCAAATTATTTTATGAATAAAGTATATTTTTGAAATAAAAAAAAACACTGATAATGTTTCAGATGTGTAGGTTTCCACCTCCCTCCCACTGAGTATGGCCTTTCTGCCATTTGATACCATTGGTAACTGTGATGCCCCACAACACTGACCCAATCCAAACCAACACAGTAACATCACCCATTCCCTACCTCATTCCCTACAGAACATCAACAAATGCCTACGACTTCACGGATACCAGTCTGTGTCACACTGATCTGTGCAATTCACAAAAATGCCACATTAATAGCCTCAGAGCCCTGGGCTATGTCAGACAGACTCCATCCTCCCTCCACCCCCAGGCCAACTTCTGCTAGATGTTGACCATAACAGAATCCATGACAGATTGGCTCTCCTTGATTAAAAATAAATTAAAAATTCAGAAGAAGCCCATGCTTAAACATGAAGAACAGTGACATGAGGCTGCTCTCAATAAAGGAACTGATAAGCTAATGTAGTCATTGTATGACAGGGCTACTAATCCAGGAGGTTTGAGATCATAGACTCTCTGCAGAATGAAACAGAGCTCGAATTCTGTTTTAATAAAAGTAAATCTGGTATGAGTTAAAAAGAAGTGAGGCTATCAGATGGCCATAAATCCCAACTGGTTCATTATGCGTGACTCCAGTGTTACGCCAATGAGGTACACCAACAAACCTTTCAGTTTTATCAAACCAAGGCAACTAAAGACAGGCAGTGGTTGCTGTCTGCGTCCACATCACAAGAATAAATAACACAGAAATGAAATTGCTGAGAAACGTTAACTTGAGCAAAAGGGAGGGAGAATTGTGGAACAAGCTTTCAAAATTAGTAAGGTGTTTGAAAATGTGATCCAGACAAATACATATCGGTGAGGGATTCGGACATTAAAACGTATCCTTTTAAAATTAGGAATGAACGGGGAACTTAGGTGGAAGTGGTTCGCACAACTAAACATGTGGATTAAGTTACCAGGGAAAGAGCGAAGGTCACTTAAGGTAATTATTATAAATAGGTTCATAAGACTGCTCCATGCACTTCCAGAGAGAGAGGGGATTGGTGAGGCGCCGGAAGTTAGGGTTGAGATTGACCGAAAGGAGACAGACTGATTAAACCAAATGGTCTTTGCTAGTACTTGCAATGTATTAATCGACAAGGTTCTATATTGACAGAGGGAGCGAGGGAGTGAATAACAGGAAATTCATGAAGGGTGTGCAGACTTTGCCCAGATTCCTGATTTGTGTTCCCTTCGTACACTGAACTCCCTGTTCAAATTCCTGCCATGTGTTTCAAGACCTTCTTTGCATTGAGGAATTACTGGATTGTTTTGTTCAACATTTTGCACAGTAGGGCACAGAGAATTGCCAATGAATTTTGTTAAACTTTGATGCTTTTGAAACTTCAGGACAAAATTAAATGGAGAGGCTGGGTTAATATTTTTTTAAAAATCATTCACAGGATATGAGCATCACTGACTGGGTCAGCATTTATTGCCCAGAGGGCAGTTAAGAATCAACCACATTGCTGTGGATCTGGAGTCACAGGTAGACCAGGTAAGGACAGTAGCATCTTACAACAGGGAAGGTTGAGAAGGGGAGGTTTACCAGGTCTTCTAAATTATGAGGGTTTTGAGAGAGTAAATGAAAAAGAAACTCAGGTTAGCACCATTTTAGAACAAGAGACAGATTGGATGGAAACATTAACAGTAGGCAGAGTCTTACTTTTTTGACTAATGTGCACATTGCATTCAGTTTTGTGAAGAGTTGCCTGCTGCCAGGCTCAGTAAGATTGATCATGGTATTTTACCAAACAACCTACCCTGCCCCCTGGCATCCCTCACATACAATTCTTACCCCATTGTACCATGCACCATTCCCAAAACAACTCAACTCGCCACTCACCAGATATCCGCTGAGAGACCAGCATCCTTGGCACCCTGCCATCTTTAAAAGCCCATTGAACACCCAAATGAGCCCAGAGCTGCCCTACATAATTGCTGATATTTCCCCCTACAATTTCTGGAGGTCTTGTTGGATGGGGTGGTGCAAATGTGGGACTCCTTCCTCCACTGGGACCAGCAGTTGGAGGCCACAGCATCAGCCTGTGCTGAGCTTACCACCCAGGTGAGCCCAGTCTCAGTCATCAGGAGTGCCCAGCAATGTTAGAAGAAGATCAATGACTGTCTCTACTCCGCCAGAGCAAGTGCCACCATCTTCTCTCCAATGCATCACTCAGTCTAACTTTGCCATTGTATCCACTTCTCACTAAGACTAATGCTCTATCACCCTCACTATTGCTTGCAACATTGTCCTTCACTGTCATCCACTCCAACTCCTGACACTATTCCCTCTGTGCCTTCTACTCACTCCGTGATTGATACATCATCCTGTCTACATAAATGCCAGTTGTACCACACACTTTCATCTGCCTTCATACTTGCTTCTCCAGGAGGGAAGTAGCACCCTCCTGCCCCCCGAGTCATACAGAATCAAGTTGGATGATGGGCTGCTTAACATCTGGCTCCTCGTCCCTTATACGGAGAGGATCCTGACACTGACTGCACCAAGGTGGCTGCCTGATGATATCCAAACTCCAGGATTGGTTTCAGAGGTTGTCCTTGACTTACTGTGCTGGGAGCCTCTGGGGACGACTGAGACCTGCTGACAACCACAACAAGCTCCCTGTATTTGCATCTGTGTTAAATAGTGTAATAGTGAGATGAGTCTGGTGACTGAGATGTAAAGCTCAAAAAGGCAATGTATTGCAAGGCAGATGGGCTCTGAGCGAGTGAGCATTATGATTTTTTTTATTTCAAAAATATACTTTATTCATAAAATATTTTGATCTGTACAATTGGTCATGCCATACATCTGTAAACATTCCATTTCTTGGAATACAGAGACAGAGTAATCATTCATATATACAGGTCTGTACGATTACATATTTAGCTGAGGCGTCAGCAGAGCCCAAATGACTGCCTGGGCCCCTTTTCTTCTTTAGGCAGGCAGATGTTACACGGTGGTCTTTTCCCACCGTGCCTTGGCGGCAGCTGCCCCGAGCTTCAGCAGGTCCCTCAACACGTAGTCCTGGACCTTGGAGTGTGCCAGTCTGCAACACTCAGTCGGGGTCAACTACTTCAACTGGAAGATCAACAGGTTTCGGACCACCCAGAGAGCGTCCTTCACCGAGTTGATGATCCTCCAGGCACAGTTGATGTTCATCTCGGTGTGCGTCCCGGGGAACAGGCCGTAGAGCACGGAGTCCCGCGTCACGGGCGCTGCTCGGGACGAACCTCGACAAACACCACTGCATTCCTCTCCCGACATCTTCTGTGTAGGCACATTCCAAAAGGAGGTGTGTGACAGTCTCGTTCCCCCCCGCAGCCACTTCGAGGGCAGCATGTGGTGTGGCTGAGAGTCCGGGCATGCATAAAGGATCTCACAAGCAGAGCTCTTCTCACCACCAGGCAAGCCATGTCTTGGTGCTTGTTGGAAAGTTCTGGCGATGAGGCATTCTGCCAAATGGCTTTGACAGTCTGCTCGGGGAACCGCTCGATAGGATCCGCCCTCTCCTTTTCCTGAAGGGTCTCAAGGACACTACGTGCTGACCACTTCCTGATAGACTTGTGGTCAAAGGTGTTTTTCTTCATAAACTTCTCCTCGAAAGACAGGTGATACGGAACGGTCCAACCACTCGGAGCGTTCCGCGGCAGCGAGGCCAGGCCCATCCTTCGCAACACCGGGGACAGGTAGAACCTCAGTACATAGTGACACTTGGTGTTTGCGTACCGGGGATCCACGCACAGCTTGATGCAGCCACACACAAAGGTGGTCATCAGGGTGAGGGTGGCATTGGGTGTATTTTCTCCCCCCGTTGCCCAGATCTTTGTACAGCGAGTCCCTTCGGACCCGGTCCATCTTTGACCTCCATATAAATTGGAAGATGGCCCGGGTGACTGCAGTGGCACAGGTTCTGGGAATAGGCCAGACCTGTGCCACTTATAATAGCAATGACAGTGCCTCACACCTGATGACCAGGTTTTTTCCCGCGATGGAGAGCGACCGTAGCTTCCATCTGCCCAGTTTCTGCTTCACTTTGCTGATACGCTCCCCCCAAGATTTGGCGTATGCCCCAGCCCCCCCAAACCAAATACCCAGCACCTTCAAGTGGTCGGTCCTGACGGTGAAGGGGATTGAGGATTGGTCGGCCCAGTTCCCGAAGAGCATGGCCTCGCTCTTGCCTTGGTTTACCTTGGCCCCCGAGGCCCGTTTGAACTGGTCACATATGCACATGAGTCTGCGCACGAACAGCGGATCTGAGCAGAAAACGGCTACGTCATCCATGTACAGGGAGGCCCTAACCTGCAGGTCCCCGCTGCCAGGAATAGTCACCCCTCTCAGGCTCGCATCCTTCCTGATGGACTCGGCAAATGGCTCTATCCAGCACACAAACAAGGCAGGAGAAAGAGGGCAGCCCTGCCTGACTCCAGATCTGACTGGGAAGCTATCTGATTCCACCCATTGATTGAGACTGCACTGACAATGTTGGTGTAGAGCAGTCTGATCCAATTGCAGATTCCCTCCCCAAAGCTCATTTTGGAGAGAACATCTCTCATATACCTGTGTGATATCCTGTCAAAGGCTTTCTCCTGGTCCAGGCTGATCAGGCAGGTGTCCAACCCCCTGTCCTGCACGTAGGCGATCGTATCCCTGAGGAGTGCGATCTCAGCGATCTTCCTGCCCGGCACAGCACAGGTTTGGTCAGGGTGAATCACCGATCCCAGAGCAGACCTGACCCGGTTGGCAATAACCTTTGACAGAATTTTGTAATCCGCATTCAACAGTGAGATTGGTCTTCAATTTTTGAGTTCCTCCCTCTCCCCCTTCCGCTTGTAGACGAGGGTGATGATGCCTTTCCTCATGGATTCACTCATGGTACCTGCCTGAAGCATACTGACATACACCTCCAGCAGGTCCTGGCCAATCAAGTCCCACAGAATAGAGCTCGACCGGTAAGCCATCGCTTCCGGGAGTTTTATTCTTTTCGAAGAACTCAAGGGCCTTGGTCAGCTCGTCCAGAGATAGCAGCTGGTCCAGCCTCTCCCGTGTTCTGTCGTCTAAGACCTCCGTGATAGAGGACAGGAACGACTGGGAGGCCGCGCTGTCGGTTGGCTTCGCGTCATACAGACTGGCATAGAAGGATTTACTGATCCTCATGACGTCAGCCTGAGATGACGTTATCGAGCCATCTTCTTCCTTTAGGCTGCTGAGCACAGAGCTCTCTTTGTGCACCTTCTGGAAGAAGAAACGTGAGTATGTCTCGTCCTGCTCCACCGAGCGGACCCTGGACCAGAAGATTATCTTGGAGACCTCCGAGGCAAAGAGCGAGGCTTGCTGGCCCTTCACCTCCTTGAGGTCCTCCATGACATCCACCCCCATTGTCTGCAGCAGGAGCTGGTTCTGCATACTATCCTGGAGCTGGGACAGTTTTCCCCGCCTCTCTCTCGCCTCCTGAACACTTTTGAGGATGAAGAACCTCTTAATGTTCCCTTTTAATGTTTCCCACCAGTCCGCTAGGGACTCAAAGAGGGGCTCACGGTTCTCCAACCTGCGTAGTCCCTCTTGAGCTCCTCAATGTTTCCTGGGGTCAACAGCTTTGTGTTCAGCTTCCACGTTCCCTTACCAGCCCGCTGCTCGTCCTGTAGGTGACAGTCGGCCAGCAGGAGGCAGTGGTCAGAGAAGAACACCGGCTTGACGTCGGTGGATCTGACTGAGAGCGTTCGGGACGCAAACAGGTAATCTATCCTTGAGCGGATAGACCCGTCAGCCCGTGACCAGATGTATCTACGCTGTGCTCCGTCTGCAGGGGTGCTGAAGACGTCATGCAGCTTAGCATCTTTTACCGTGTCCATCAGGACTCTGGATGTGGCGTCCAGTTTACTGTCCCCCCGCCGGATCATCCATCTGCATCAACGATACAGTTGAAGTCTCCGGCCAGAATGACCGGCCTGGACGTAGCCAGCAACAGTGGAAGCTGCTGCAGGACGGCCAACTGTTCACTCTTACCCACTGGGGCGAACACGTTGATTAGTCTCAGGGGAGCATTCCTGTACATGACATCAGTGACGAGGAGGCGCTCGCCCACCACCTCCTTAACCTCAGAGATGGTGAAGTTGCCTCCTCCCAACAGGATACCCAGGCCGGAGGCGCGGCTATTGTTGCCCCCCCGACCAAACTGACGGCCCATGGGCCCACAAGCTCGACCATCTCCTGTAGCTGCTGAGGTGCGGTATCCCACACTCCTGCAGGAACAGGACGTCGGCTTTAACGTTGGCCAGGAAGGCCATGGTAGAAACACATCGCGTAGCCGATTTGGTGCTTCGCACATTGATGCTGGCAATTCTTATCCCTATTTTAACAGTTTACGAGGTTACCAGTGTCCATTTGCTGCTGGTCTTGCCTCTCTGGGGTAGCTGTGTGCATCCCCGCGGTGACGGCAAACTGCTGGACCCTCCCAGGGCTGAGATAGCTGTCCACTCTGGTGTTTTCGGGTTGGGCCCAGGGTCCGCACAGTCCAGTTCTCCATCTGACGGCAGGGCTGTCACAGGACCGCTGCTCCCAGTTACCTGGAGCTGTGGGACAGTGGGTACCTCTTGGTTCTCACCGGGTGGGGGAAGGCCTTTGCCCATCCCCTCAGAGGGATCATCTTTTCCTGCTTGGGCGGTGCTGCCCTCCTTTTTCCCCACGGCGCTCTGTCTCTTCCTCTGGTGACGACCCACCTTGCGCCCTTCCTCACCATCGGAAGAGCTGCCTGTATCCTCGTCGTGTAGGTATCGCTTCCCCCTTTGCTGGTTGGCTTTGCGGGCCCAGTGAGGTTTCCTCTTCCTGCTTTTTACAGTAATCCAATCCTCTGCCTCTTTTGTTCCCTCCTCTTCCATTTCCTCCATCTGTCTTGAAGGAGCTTGGATCGGCTGTTGCACCTCCAGGCACAGTTGCATGATAACAAACAATCTGTCTGAATGTACAGCCCAGAGCGATTCATGAACTGGGGTCTGTCTCTGAAGGCAGTGTTCTTGCTGTAGCATTACAATGAGAGTTAACAATACAGCCTGTGATACATGGAGCATCCTATACATGGATCAGAGATGTGCCATGAGGGTTCTTGGATGCTGACAGAGTTCGGATGCCAATGTTCACGGGCAGGAGTTATATTTGGCTGCTGTCTGTGGAGCATGCTTTAGATACATATCAAAAATGGAAGCTGTTTGGACCAACCAATGAGCTGAAGCCATCAGATGCCTGCTCTAATTTCCACTTTGAGATAACTTGTTTATGGCATTTGGTGAGATAAGAAGTAGAATATTAATACGGTGCATCGTGCAATTATTAAGGCATTTGACAAGCTTTATTGCACACACCGATCCCTCTTAATTGGTAACTTGTCCTTGCTTCAAGAGGAATCTGCTGCATTGCTTTGAAATGTGTATAAAATGGAGCAAGATGCTCCTGATGTTGAGATAGACCTCACCTGACTTCTTGTCTGATTCTGCCACACACCTTGCCACCAGCTACACCAGCTGTAGCAAGGGTTCAGAAGCATCTGAGCAACTGGCAGGGGCAGGAGAGATTAGTTTAGTTTGGGATTATGTTTGGCATGGACTGGTTGGACCGAAGGGTCTGTTTCCATGCTGTATGACTCTATAACTGAATCTCAGGACCAAATCTTCATCTTCATGGTGAGGGGAGGCTGTTATTAAAAAGGGGTAGGACCAGGTTTGCATGGAGCAAAATCGCTGATGCCAACGTGTTGGAAACAATCTGTTTCTGTCTGAATGTTCTGTGTCATTTCCATGTATATTCTGTGAACATTTTGTCTTGCACTATGGAGATATTCTGGAACTAAATTGTCGGGGAGTTACAATGGAAACCAGATGCTTGTTAACATAAGCTTTATAACTGCCAGCAGTTTCTGTATGAGCTTAATTTTTGCCAGAAGAAGCGATATTAAATAATGCCAGAGAATACACAGAGAAATATGTAGGCAAATGCATTCCTGAAGGAACATGTTTTCTTTGTTTTAAAAGGTATACCTCAACATTTCATCACTAATAATCCATATATAACATTGGGAGGAAATAGTTGTTAAATACCATGAAAGCCCATCGTGGTTCCTCCTGGCTTTGGTAAAATCGATAAACAGACCACATCAGATTTAACTGAGATGTATTTGAAACAGATGTGACATAAATTGGGGAGATTACAGAACTGAGGCATCCTGATAGTCAATCAGAAAGAGGGTCCCACGGTGTCCAACAGTCCAGTCCCATGGGATGTTAACTATGTTTGAAATTAAATTGATTCATAACTTTTAAAAGAAAATATTTTAAAATCCAGAGCCAAATGCGGTAAGGTGGGGAAAAGGTCACATAATTATGGGATGCCTTAGCTTCTCACTCATTGTGATGGCTGCTCAGTAGTGGATTGTAGCCTATAGGGTCCTCCAATTGCAGTGATAACCCCACAGAGGCCAGCATCCTGTCACCAAGTCACCCTTTATTTACACATGGAGAGTCCATGACACTGATCCAGCTCCCTCAGAGCCAGCTCCGAGAGTGAACAGAACCTCTGACATCCTTGTTTATGTCTGTCAGCCAGGGCTCCCTGATTGGACCAGATTATCTCTGCGGATGAAAGATCAGTCCTCAGCAGAGGCCTCACCTTCATTCCCCTACGCTCACAGGACAACCAGATTAACAGCCCCAATCAGGGAATTTATACTGTAAGAGGACCACTTGGTTGAGCTTGTTACAGCCACTATAAAAAGCTTTGGCCGATTGTCAATCCCACATCGAGGGAGAATACTCACTGTACTCTAAGGAAGCACATGTGGATTGTCCAGAGCAGGTTTGTGAGACATAAGCAAGATATTTATAAAATAAAATTATAACAAAAATAAAGAAAACAAATTTAAAATTGTATCCAAATCACTTCTAAAGGCCTGCTTTGCTATTCAATAAGATCTTGAAATTAAAATTAAGGGGATACAACAGAGGATCCAGAACCTTCTGGGGGATACAACATTTCAAAGCGTCACAACCCTCTGAGTGAGAAAATTTCCCTCATCACAGTCCAAAATGGCTGACATTTAACAATTTTTCCGATGGAATTCCTCTGGATTTTTAACCTCAACTCCCTGTCTTCTGGTCCTATAGATGGTCTGAATGTGAGATAACTACTATTAAACAAGGAAGACAGGTTTCACACTCAACTTATCTGGAGTAATGGACCATTAAGGGTTATTTGTTAGAATCATTTATTTGTAAGCTTGATACTTCCTCTGGTGGAGGAAGTCCAGTACATGGGCTTATATCTTTAAAATGAGAGTCAAGTTATCAGGAAGCACATCTTCACAATAAGGTGATTGAAAATCTGGAACCTTCTCCCCATAGGACTTCACTGGAAATGTTAATGTTTTTTTATTAAGGAAGGGTATTAAGAAATACAAAAGGGAGGTTCATGGAGTTATTATACAGATTGGCTGTAAGCCAATTGGATGATGGAATAGGCTCAAGGGACTAAATGGCTATTCATATTTTCAAATTCTTCTAATATCATAGCAGACATATGCTGGAATTAAATGTACTTTTTTGGTCTATTTAACCTGGAAAGCCTCTCATTCTAGTGGTCATTTTATTGCATTGTACTGAGCTTAATTCCATGACACGACTTTAATCCTGCTTCCTGTTGTACGACAAAGCCAACAATAACCTTTGGTGTACCATGCTTTGGTATTCAGTGGACAAATTGTTCCTGCAATCAGTCACAGTAAGAGCATTGTAATGTTAAAATAGCTCCAGCAATGTTATCAATATAAAGCTCTCTCTGATGATTCAATGTGGAACCCAGTTATATTGCTCGCTTAGGGAGCTATAAGGTGGTGGTCAATCAAGATCAGAGACAGGCTTGTGAAGAATTCACATGGAGCTTGAAGGACATCAACCTACTTTATGAAAAGCAGAATTTATACAATACAATTTATAAATTATTTTTGTTTCTTAATATTGCTCACTGTAAGTGAAATAATTCATGTTGTCCCAGAGTATAACAGCAGAAGAGTGACTGGGAAATAACAAGGGGCACAGGAACATAGCAATCAGCCACAATTAGATTTGGTGATAGCTTCCTGGGGAATTCGTGCTGAGATACCTGGGCGACACCAACGTTTTCATAATTAGTAGATGCACAAAAGGACCAGATTGAAAGGGAATACTGAAAGAAACATTACTCCCACCCCAGTGTATTTCTATAATTGTGCAGCTCCTTTTTACTCAGCATTGCTCATGCCTGACCTTGCCTTATTGGTTTTCCTGACCTGCATTTTAACTGAGTGGCTTTTACATGAACAGAGCACATATGGCATCTTCTGGTTAGGTCAGGAACTACACCGGAAGTGATTTTAAGTCAGTGCAGAGTTCAGACTGAGCATTGCTCCTGCATTCTGGGAAATCAAGGCTCCTTTAGGTACGTATATTGCTTCCTGCAACTTTAACAATTCTTTCATCTAAATGCATGAGCAAGCACTCGGGTTAGGATGACTGGGGCTGACAATCAAGTGTGGGCCTTTGTCTCATACTGGTCCATTGCTCATTGTCCAGAGATCAATCAAATTAGCTCTTTTACCATTTCTCACAAGTCACAAACCCAGAAATTCTCATTCTCCTCTACCTCTTGTGATTTGCATTTTTTTTAGAGAACAAAACTTCCTGTTAACAGCCTCACCTTGAAAAGGAAGAAAAAATAGCTTGCCTTGTTGTTGCCTCCTTTAAATGAACTCAGGATGTCCAAAATGTTTACATCCAAGAAAATACTTCTGAAATGTAGTTTCTGTTGTAAAGACAGTAATGCAGTTGGGTTGGGACATGTTATCCCTGTCTGCACAGCACAGCCTGGACTCCAATCTCAGTTATTGCTGTCGCTGGACAATGACCTTGTTCCACCATGACAGTGTACTAGGCAGTGTGGAACAGCCACTCCATACTAGAAGTATCCTCAGCTTCAACCTCATCAAAATGACTCACCAGTCCATTTGAAGTAAGTCATTCTTGGTCTGAAGGGACGTCTAAGAAGTAGTAGTAAAGGCAGCATTAATCAAGCTTCCACACACAGCAATGTGATAGTGGCCAGGGGAGTCCAGAACTAGAGGGCATAGGTTTAGGGTGAGAGGAAAAAAAAATTAAAAGGGACCTAAGGGGCAACTTTTTCATGCAGAGGGTGATGCATGTATGGAATTGCTGCCAGAGGGAGGGGTGGATGCTGATACAATTACAATATCTAAAAGGCATCTGGATGGGTATATGAACAGCAAGGGTTTATAGGGGTATGGGCCAAATACTGGTAAATGGGACTAGATTAGTTTAGGATATCTGGTCAGCATGAACGAGTTGGACCGAAGGGTATGTTTCTGTGCTGTACATATGTATGACTCCATCAATTGATTGATGGGTATTCGGCCCCTATTGAAATCGTGAATGAGCAATTTACTAGCCATCGATGGACCGAATGGTACCTCTGACAGTGCAGCACCTCCTCAATACTACACTGGGATTTTCAACATGGTAGCTGTGCTCACAAGTGGGACTGTCACTGAATTCACGTAGCAACCTAGAAATCTGCTCAAACAGCTCCCAAGACTGAACCGTAGCAACTTGAGAATATCATTGGGGTGGGAACATAAGTCATTAATTAAATTTTCAGCAAGCAAAGACAGAGTCTGAACAGATGAATCCAAGATTGCAAAGATGAAATGAAGGTACCTCAAAAATCATTTAGTATTGTTAACATAAAACACTTTTATCCAGATGTTATTTCACTCTGTGCAAATACAACTTACTGTTGAGGTACCTTAACTCTGTCACAGTTATCCCAATTGTATGACAGATAGGTACAGGGAAGGGTCACTTTGACAGCTATTGGTGCAGTAGAAATTACGACAATAATTTTCTCGTTAGTAACTTTTTTATTTTCACACCCAAAGGGTGACAATTTATAATATCATGAATGATGTTCACTGATCACCATTGTCAAAAATTGTCTTTTTTTGATTTTATACATTTGTTCTCAGAGTTATGGTCCCAATTTGTACACTGTGAAAGAATCTTTTTATCTGTGGTTTCTATTCTGTTTGTCGTCCATTTTTAGGATAACAGATATCATATCAGATATTAAATCCCAACAATTCTCATCATTCTCATTTGATCGTATTCACACATTAACAAATTCATTTCTTGATGCACATTTTTTCCCCTTTACTCATTTCACTTACTCCTCAGGTTATTTCCTTTTTGCTGTTTTGACCTCCATGGCTGCTGAGGTTTGCTTGTAGCTCAACCCAGCAAACACTCATGGTTTCCAATGCTGGATAAAGAGTGCTGACCAACAATTTTATTGTCAGAGCTAACAGCAGCTTGGACTAATGCTGTTCTCAGCCAACGCCTTTTTTGTTAGTTGTTCATTTATTGTTTGATATGGGTGTCGCTGGCTAGGCCAGCATTTGTTGCCCAACTCTAATTTCCCACAGAGCAATTAAGAGTCAAGCACATTATAGACAATTGAAAATAGGTGCAGGAGTAGGCCAGTTGGCCATTCGAGCCAGCACCACCATTCATTATGATCATGGCTGATCATCCACAATCAGTATCATGTTCCGACCTTATCCCCATAACCCTTGATTCCACTATCTTTAAGAGCTCTATCCATCTCTTTCCTGAATGTATCCAGAGAGTTGGCCTCCTTCCTTCTGGGGCAGAACATTCCATATATCCACCAATCTCTGAGTGAAGACGTTTCTCCTCAACTCTGTTCTAAATGGCCTACCCCTTATTTGTAAACAGTGTCCTTTGGTCTGGACTCACCCATCAGCAGAAACATGCTTCCTGCCTCTAGAGTGTCCAATCATTTAATAATCTTATATACCTCAATCAGATCCCCATTCATCCTTTTAAACTGAAGTGTATACAAGCCCAGTCGCTCCAATCTTTCAACATATGATAGTCCTGCCATTCCGGAAATTGACCTTGTGAACCTACGCTGCACTCCCTCAATTGCCAGAATGTCCTTCCTCAAATTTAGAAACCAAAACTGCACACAATACTCCAGGTGTGGTCTCACCAGGGCTCTGTACAACTGCAGAAGGACCTCTTTGCTCCTATACTCAATTCCTCTTGTTATGAAGGCCAGCATGCCATTAGCTTTCTTCACTGCCTGCTGTACCTGCATACTTGCTTTCATTGACTAATGTACAAAAAAACCTAGATCTTGTTGTACTTCCCTTTACCTAACTTGACTCCATTTAGATAGTAATCTGCCTTCCTGTTCTTGCCACCAAAGTGGATAACCACACATTTATCCACATTAAACTGCATCTGCCATGCATCCGTCCACTCACCTTGTCTGTACAAGTCACTCTGCATTCTCATAACATCCTCCTCACATTTCACCCTGCCACCCAGCTTTGTGTCATCAGCAAATTTGCTAATATTACTTTTAATACCTTCATCTATATCATTAATGTATATTCTAAGCAGCTGCGTTCCCAGCACCTAAATCTTATGGTACCCCACTGGTCACCACCTGCCATTCTGAAAGGGACCCGTTTATCACTACTCTTTGCTTCCTGTCAGCCAGCCAATTTTCAATCCAAGTCAGTATTTTGCCCCCAATACTGTGTGCCCTAATTTTGCTCACGAATCTCCTATGTGGAACTTTATCAAAGGCTTTCTGAAAGTCCAGGTACACTACATCCACTGGCTCTCCCTTGTCCATCTTCATAGTTACATCCTCAAAAAGTTCCAGGAGATTAGTCAAGCACGATTTCCCCTTCGTAAATCCATTCTGACTCTGATCTATCCTGTTACTGCTATCCAAATGAGTCGTAATTTCATCTTTTATAATTGACTCCAGCATCTTTCCCAC
The DNA here is from genome assembly GCF_037043375.1 of Chiloscyllium plagiosum. Classification (NCBI taxonomy): domain Eukaryota; kingdom Metazoa; phylum Chordata; class Chondrichthyes; order Orectolobiformes; family Hemiscylliidae; genus Chiloscyllium; species Chiloscyllium plagiosum. Next base: position 5,669,533 of record NW_028270170.1, read on the forward strand.
CACTAATGTCAGGCCAACTGGTCTATAATTCCCTGTTTTCTCTCTCCCTCCTTTCTTGAAAAGTGGGACATTAGCCGTTAGCCACCCTGCAATCCGCAGGAACTGATCCTGAATCTATAGAACATTGGAAAATGATCACCAACACATCCACGATTTCTAGAGCCACCTCCTTCAGTACCCTGGGATGCAGACCATCAGGTCCCGGGGACTTATCAACCTTCAGACCTAACAGTCTATCCAACACCATTTCCTGCCTAATGTTAATTCCCTTCAGTTCATCCATTACCCTAGGTCCTTCACTACATCTGGGAGATTGCTTGTGTCTTCCCCAGTGAAGACAGATCCAAAATACCTATTCAACTCTTCTGCGATAGGTGTAGAGTAACATGTAGGCCACACCAGGTAAGGATGGCAGATTTCTTTCTCCAAATGGGACTAGATTAATTTAGGATATCTGGTTGGCATGAACAAGTTGGAGTGAAGGGACTGTGTCCGTGCTGTACATCTCTATGACTCCAGCAAACCAGATCGGGTTTTATGACAGGGTCACCATGAGACTAGCTTTTAATTCCAGATTTTATTAATTGAATTCAAAATTCAGAATTTCAGAATGGTAGAATTTGAACTCTTGCTCCCAGGACATAATCCTGGGGTTCTAGATTACTAGTCCAGTAACATTACTGCTACACCACCATCTCCCCTATGAGGTTATTTGACTTACATAATCACCGAATGGCAGCTGCCCCTCCTCTTAGGCCCCTAGCTGACTTTCCCAAGTCTACACGTAATTCGCACTGAGGTCAAAATCAAATAAAAACTGAATGAACTGTGGATGCTGTATATCAGGAACAAAAACAGAAATTGCAAGAGAAGCTCAACAGGTCTGGCAGTATTTGTGAAAAGAAATCAGAGTTAATGTTTTGGGTCCAGTTCTGAGCAAGGGTCACTGGACCCAAAATGTGAATTCTGATTTCTCTTCACAGATGCTGCCACACCTTTTCAGCTTTTCCAGCAATTTCTGTCTTTGCCCCACTTCGGTCAATTGACTCCATGCAGACCAGGGAACAAAGTTAGGTCATTCTTTGAGTGAGCAGAAACAACTCATTACTTTAATCAAGCAAATCATTATGTTAGCTACAGGAATATCAATCCTGATATGCTTGTTGTTAAGTTTACTGATGTAATTCTTTCAATAACTGTCCAATTTTCCCAATCACCTTGCAAGTTAGAAATCTTTCATTATGCCCTATTGTCTTTTGAAAGAAATGTATTTCTGACACCCTTTCATATCATGCAATTGCAGATTTTTAACAACCCCCTTTGAAGAAATTCACATAGACACAACCTGGTGAGTTTCTGCAGCCCCTCCAAGGCCTGGTCATCCTCCCTCGTCACCCCTAACCTAGATCTGTGCGGGTGACTGTAAAACCTGGAGGCAGTAAACGACACCAACTCCCCTGCAGTGGAATTTCTGCCAGTTCTGCAAGAAGGTCACCTTGACTGGGCAGGTTTGAGAGAAGGTGGCCTTTCATCCCCAGTGCAGGCACTATCATCCTCCCAGCCGCTAGGGGGGGGGGGTAGTAAAGGTCGGCGCCGATGGGTAGCGGCCGCGCGGTTCCTTCCTGCCCAAGACTCGGCCCCGGCTCGTTGGTGGGGGCGCAGCTATTGGCAGGATAGAGTGCCAGCCAAGGCGGAAGGCCAATTAGAGGCGGGAGATTCGACGGTTTGGGCGGGACTTCCGGCTGCGGGGGCGGGGAGTGGCCAATCAGCGGCGACGAGGTTGGAGGTGACTTTAAGGAGAAGGTGAGTGAGCGGCGCCGCCATTGAGGAGCGTGGCGGAGAGGAGGAGAGGCAGAGGAAAAAGGGGGCGGCTGGAATCTGAGACCGGGTAAAGCCGCTTTAGTAGCAGCAGCGTGGGGCCATCGCCCTGCTCGTGACCCGAGCACGCGGGGGCGGGGGGGGGTACGCGGCTTCATCTCTGGGGCCTGCTAGGCCTCGAAGCCTGGGCCTCGAGTTCGGAGTCGGGGCGAAGGTGGACCACGCCCGTTCGCCTGACCTTCCTCACCCGCACTCGCTTTACAAATAATCATCAATATTAATGATTATAACCGCAATTATGACTTTTTTTTTTGCTGACACATTTACGCATTATTTATTTTCTGGAACCCGGGTGGAGTGTTAGCTTTGACCCGGAGTTTCTCCAGGTCATTACTCCTGGTCTGTTTGCAATGGGTTTTAATCCAAGGCTGCCTTCCCCGCGGGCTCCTGTCTCTCTTTGCTGGGTCAGTCTGGATATTGACCACTAACATTGGTTCAGTGGAGTCTGTGGGTGCAAATGCTCCAAGGGTTTCTGAAGCTCCTTGTGTTGTCGCCAGGTTTTCACCGTTACAGGAATATTCTTAAAATGACCGTGCTGGAGTTTTTCTTTTCCTTATTTTAATGCTTTCGCTGTTGTGCCTTGACCTCCAGATTGCAGGAGGGTCACTCCGCTGGACGGCACCTTGCTAAGGTACTGAAGCAATTGGGGCCCATTGTGCATGTGTCGTCGACTTCCTCGATGTTTAGTTATTTGCAAGTACCCGAGTCTCTGCCTGCAAATAGCAGATCAAGGCACTGCACTAGCTCTGTCAGTTCAAACGAGCTATACTGCAGATTAGAATTTGTAATCCTATTTGTGACTAGATTTTTCTTCTTTCTTATAAGGTCTAATCATGATGTATGCTTGTGCTAAGTTTGTCTCCTGCCCTGCTGTGGTGAGTATTTGTACAAAGGTATCTCATTTTCTGCCCTTGAGTCTGAATTAGGACTATTTGGCATTTGGGGAAATTGTGATTGTCTTTATCTACAAAATGAGGAAAATGTACAAATGAGTCCCTCCTAGATATCTATTAGTAACCTACTATGTGACCTTTACCCCCCCCCCCCCCCCCCCAACTTCTATACTGCTGCTTGCTCTGCTTAGAGATTTGATAGAACTGAACATCTGGAGGTTGTAGTCTAAAAAAAAAATTGGATAATCAGTTAACTTTTTTTCTGTACAGTATATTCAGTAGAATTGAAAAGGATGGGAGGTCTTTACAGTTGTGGACATGTACAAATTATTTCTAAAATAATGCATTTTTTGGATGTGGGGTCAGTATTGTTGAGTGATCTGCACGAAAAGATGGGCCAGCCTGATTTGCTGTGGACTGCGATTTTTAAGTAATTCTTCTTCTTTTCTAGGTTCGCAGCACTTCGAGGACATTCCTTCGACCAATGTCGGCCTCAGTCTTCCGACCAGAGATCAGAAATGAACAAGTAAGCTTGTTTAAAATATCCTGTGGCATTTTGTGGAAATCCAGTTAATGGTGGGTTGTTATGAGTGTGCCTCCTGGCTGCAGTAAATTGGTCAAGCATACAGTCAGAGGCAGGGTAAAGATCATTGCCAAGTGTACACTGCATGTTTAATTGGGGAAGATGATGACCATCAGTTCGGTTGGGCAGCTTTGTCGCAAATTAGAAATGACGTATTTTTGCCCACTCCTAAATTTGGGGGTGTTTTCCATCTCTTGCTGTTTTGATCCATATACATTTATACTAGAGCTGGTTGGTTAAGTTTTGTTGATCAAGGGTCTGGAATTTGAATCTAGTTCTGCAATGATCTAATTGAATGGTGAATCGGGCATGGGCTCTGGGTGGTTGTCTGCTGTATTTATTTTCTTCCTCCAGGAATTGTAATGTGCTAGACACATCCTGAATGCTCAGAGTCCTCTAACATTTTTGAGTGAAACCAGATAGTAGCGTCTGACAGGAACAGGCCACCATTTCAGTTTTGTGGGCCAGTTCTGCTATTTAGTGAGATCATAACTGATCTGTATCTATGTGACATGTCCTGTACATTGCCAAGTAAAAGTCCATCTCCCTCTGAATTGAGTTAAAGTCCTTTCTCCGCGGAGAATGTTCATACCTCTGTCAGCTTTTGGTTCTGAATTTATATCCCCTTGCAGACAGTCCCAGCAGCAGACTAGTTTCTGTACCCAACAATTCACTTCAAAATCCTAAAAGCCTCACTCATGCCACCCTTAACTTTGTGTATGAGCTTAGTTTACTTAATCTCTACTTGTACTTTAACTATTGGAACCCTGCTAACATTCTGATTCTGTTCTGTACTCTATTACAAGGTCAGTATATCCTTTGTAAAGGAGAGCACCTAGCACTGTGTACTAATTCAAATGGAGCTGAAGGGAAGCTCAGCAAAATATTTTCATTCCATTTTAACTTTGTATTTCTACAAGGTTCTGCAATCACATTGGACTTCCACTTGTCACCATGTGAGGCTACAAGCTATCCTTATTAAATTTAGTGAATGACTACATTCTTGCAAGTCTTGAATTCTGTCAACTTTCCCCATTCACACCATCAACGTTCTCTCTGATCCAATTTTACTCGGTATGTGCTTTACAGAAGGAGTTGCTAGCTCAAGAGCTGGAATCCTGAGTCTGGTCTCTACTTAAGTTTAGGGTTATCTTGCTGCAAAGTTCCTTCTGAGTTCAGCTACTAGCACACGTGATGCAAGTCTTGTTGTAACCTACAGCAAGTGATGAAATTTCAGAACAGGACTCCTTCTGAAATGAAGACCTCCTAAAGAAATTAGGTTTTGGGGTTTTTGTTTTGGAAATCCTCTAAAGGCCATCTTTATCTTCAGGCACAGCTCCTCCCTGCACCAGGAAATGCACTAGTGCAGACTGGAAGGCGGGACCTCCAGACCAGTGTCACCTCCAGGGACATCGATACTGCTGCTAAGTTCATCGGTGCTGGTGCTGCTACTGTTGGAGTGGCAGGCTCTGGTGCTGGTATTGGGACGGTATTCGGCAGCTTGATCATTGGTTATGCCAGGTAACAATCCGTATAAATCTGAGATTTTGCCTCAGTCTTGATTCACCAAATGGCATGGAATCTTCAAGCACAGAAATAGATTGATCAGTTCGACTGAGATTTTGAGGTTCTGAAGATAATGGGAGGCTTGATTATATTGATAGAAAAGTTTTTCTGTCTGGCTAGTAGAAATGTAGATTAGAAATTAGTGGAGATGAGAATTTTACACTTGATCAGGATTTGAAACACTGCACCTGTGAAGGTGGTGGAAGCCGATTCTATCCTTCTAGAAGGAAGTTTAGCAGATACTTGTCTACAATTCTGATTCTGTATTTGCTCCAACACTGGAGCAGTGTCTGCCTCCAGATTGTACAATTTCCTCCATAGCTCAGTGGTAGCCCAAATTGATGGGATTGAACTTTAGCTGTTTGAGTCTATTGCTGCTACTAGCATAGGTTACATCTCAAGGGCAGAGTTGGAGCAGCTAACTATATCCAGAAAATTCCATTCTAATGTTGAAACTGTGGAGGAATCATTGAATTCCTCAACATTAATCAAAGCATGAAAACAGTATCTTTTTTAATCCCATTTGGGATGTGGGTGTCACTAGCTATGCCAATGTTTATTGACCATTATTGGTCAAAGGATATTTTGAGTCAACCATGTTCCTGTGGGCCTTGTAGGCCAGAACAGGTAAAGATATCAGATTTCCTTCTCTGAAGGGCATTAGTGAACCAGGTGAGTTTTCCTGCCAATGGCAGTGGTTTAATGGTCATTATTGGACCCTTATGTCCAAATTATTGTTTATTTCAAATTTGAGCACTGGCCTCAGAACCTGGATCTCTGCAAGTGTTACTGCAACTGTACACGGCATTAGTGAGACCTCACTTGCATACAGTTTAGTCTCCTTACTTTAGGACATTTATTCATTCACAGGATATGGGTGTTGCTGTTTAGACCAGCATTTACTGCCCAGAAGGCAGTTAAGAGTTAATTCCACCATCTGCTATGAAAGGAATTGAACACAGGTCCTGAGGATGTTGCCTCAATCTTTGGCTCTGGTCTCGTGATAATACCATGTGGCTATTCGTTATCCCTACTTTAAACTAATGAATGTTGAGGCTATTTGTATGTTTACTGAATTATTTTTTGATTTTATAAAGAGTAGTTACATTCTTAAGTGTTCAGCCTCCAGTACCTACTGAATAATGGCCTTCCTTGGCCAATTATGCTCAGTTTTGAAATGTTAATATAGTTGTAGAAACTTAAATCTATTTTGAATGTTTATCTTTTACAGGAACCCTTCCCTGAAACAGCAGCTTTTCTCTTATGCGATCTTGGGATTTGCCCTGTCTGAAGCTATGGGTCTCTTCTGTCTGATGGTTGCCTTCCTGATCCTGTTTGCCATGTAAATTCCTATGGGAGAATCCGGAAGATGGCTGGGGAAGAGTAAATTATTGTAGTGTGTGGCTTTGGCCTCTGTCACCACGAAGTATTCAAATAGGATTATTTTTTCAATCCAATTGTGTAAGATCTCTTCTGATAGAGCAGGGGTCACTGAATAAAATGGTTAAACAAGTGTTTTGTCTCAGTTTAATTATTCTTTCTAATGAGTTGGCACATCTGCCCAATTGAATTTATTTATCTGCTCTGGTATTTACTACTACATTTTCCTCTTTGAATTTCAGAAATGCTTTTCTCTGTATCCAAATGTGGTCTTGATTCTAATACTTTGACCAAATTTCATCAGTACAGATACAGTGTGATCAATTCTCAACTAATTTGTAGCTCCGCAATACACCAGACAATCAAAATGCTAAAGGAAGCCATTTGGCCCCTGTGTAAGTGTTAACCAATTAGTCACACCGTCCCTGTTCTGAATAGCCCTGCAAATGATTCCATTTTTACATCCAATTCTTTCACATTTGTTCTGGGTTGAAACAAGCAGACCGTTCGGTCCAACTTGTCCATGTTGACCAGATATCCTAAATTAACTAGTCCCATTTACCAGTATTTGGCCCATATCCCTCTTAAACCCTTTTTATTCATAAGATCCATCTGGATGCCTTTTTAAATGCTGTAATTGTCAGCTTCCACCACTTCCTCTGGCAGCTCATTCCATACATGCACCACCCTCTGCATGAAAGTTGCCCCGAGCTCCCTTTTAAATCTTTTCCCCTCTCACCTTCAACCTATGCCCTCCAGTTTTGGACTCTCCTTTTTCCCCCACACACAGGGAAAGACTGATTATTCACCCTATCCATGTGCCTCATGACCTTAAACTTCTCTAAGGTCACCCCTCAGCTTCTGACACTTGGGGGTGATGACCCTGACCTATTCAGCTTCTCCCTATAGCTTAAACCCTCCAACCTTGGTAACATTCTTGTAAATCTTTTCTGAATCCCTTCGTTTAGCAACATCTTTCCTATAGCAGGTAGACCAATCTCAGCTGTCGTTTGGTGACAGGCTTGTTGAACAGACAGGAGAAAGTGAGGTCTGCAGATGCTGGAGATCAGAGCTGGAAATGTGTTGCTGGAAAAGCGCAGCAGGTCTGGCAGCATCCAGGGAACAGGAGAATCGACGTTTCGGGCATAAGCCCTTCTTCAGGAATGGGGAAAGTTTGTCCAGCAGGCTAAGATAAAAAGGTAGGGAGGAGGGACTTGGGTGAGGGGCGTCAGAAATGTGATAGGTGGAAAGAGGTCAAGGTGAGGGTGATAGGTCAGACTGGGGTGGGGGCGGCCCCACCCCAATCTGACCTATCACCCTCACCTTGACCTCTTTCCACCTATCACATTTCTGACGCCCCTCGCCCAAGTCCCTCCTCCCTACCTTTTTATCTTAGCCTGCTGGACAAACTTTCCCCATTCCTGAAGAAGGGCTTATGCCCGAAACGTCGATTCTCCTGTTGTTGAACAGTCAAGGAATGTGCCCTATGACTAACAGAAATTTATTCTCTTGATGTATGTGCTGTAAATAAATGTACCAATTTCAAGGGGTTTCCATTTCAGGATGAGTTTAGAGACTTTTTCATGGTTTGGTGAGGCTTTAGAATTCTCTACAGCTCTGGGTGCTCTGTTAGTATATTCAAGGCAGGGATTCATGACACATTCGGTTCCTAAGGGGAATAGCCTTGAAAGGAGAGTTCAGATGGAGGAAGTTAGTATGGGATGTCAGAGCCAACTCCAATTGGTTTAATCTTATGAAGGGCTAAAATAAGCAAGGTCCATTTCACCATCTGGAATCTCTTTGTAATTTATTTTTGTGCTGTGGGTATCAATGGCAGACATTTCATTGTCTTTAAGACTGTGATGAGTGAACTACAACACTTGTTGCAGTCTTTGAAGGCGTTCCAGGTTTTTGAACCTATGCTGAAGGAAATGTAACACGTCCAAATCAGGTGTGGTATGTCAGTTGATTTTGTAATAAATAATTCAGCACCATCTGAGTGCAATGCTGCATTATCTGCCATCTTTGGCACTTCAATTTATGACTACCAAAGTCTGGTGAGCATTATACTGTTAAGTCAGGTTTGTACAGTGTATAGTGTTCCTGTGTAGTTTTGTTTGAACCATCATTGTGGACCTGTAGAACACAAATGTGTCTTCCAAAAAATAATCACCCCCATTGCCCATTATTTCATCCAGACGTTGAATGGTTTATAATCCCTGTTCTACCTTTCAGTTCAATGATCCACCAAGCTGTCTGCACTTTCATTTTGGCTTCTTTAACATCCTCAGTTTGTTCCACTTCACTATTGCCAGTCATGCCTTCAGCCTTCTAGATCTGAATATTCCATTCCTAACCCCCCTCATTTCAGACTTCCTTTAAGACTCCTTAAAATCAACCTCTTTCACTAGGCTTTTTGTCACCTGCCTAGTATCTGCTTAGCTGGCGTTCTGTTCAGTTTTGTTGCTCACTGATTTGAGGTCCCTTGGGTCAATTTATTAAATGAACAATAAGTTGTATAGTTTATTAATCTAAAATTATACAAGTGTAAAATATGGGGATGGGGTTATTGTGTTGCAATAGTAATGTCCCTGAGACTTTAACAAAAATTAAGGGATATGGACCAAAGGTGGGTTAATAGAGTTAGACCACAGATCGGCCATGATCTTGTTGAATGGTGAAATGGGTTTGAGGGGCTGAATGGCTTGCTCCTGTTCCTACGTTCTGAGTCAGGAGACCTTGGATCAAGTCTCACCTGCTCCAGAGGTGTGTAATAACATCTTTGAACAGGTTGATTAGAAAAAAAAAACATTTTTTTGCTGGGTTGCATTTTGTAACCCAAACTTTGTTATTTTAGGGGAACTGGGAGGTCTGTGAGGAGTTTACCTTGCATGAAAACAATTAATATTTGCAGTTTTGAGCAGTGAAGATGCAGAGATCTGTTTTTGTCAGTGCTGGTTTCTTGAGCATCATAGTTTTGAACTGTGATAACATAAAAGCCTTCACCTAATGATCAGTCTGTCGGACATTATTCTATTGAAGTTCTATCATGATTTGTACTTTCTAATCCACTTGATATGTTAAATTATAAAACTCACTTTGTTTTGGCCTTTGGACATGACTGAAGTTGGTTATCAAATAAATAGAGCTTTGAAAATGTTTACTTCCTGTCATGAACATTGAGACTCTGAGTGAGGTATTGTGCTACACAATTAAAGACCGGCTACTCCGACAATACCATTGATTTTCCAAAGTACTAAAGTTAATCCAGAGATATGAAGACACAAAGACTTGCATTGATATGGCAACTTTCACATCTAAGTGAATCTTAAAGCTACAGCCAATTAAGTACTTTTGAAGTGTAGTTATTGTTGTGATATAGGAAATGTGCCAGTCATGTGCATCCATAGTCATTACAGATACAACAGGCTCTGCAAAAAAGCAATGTGTTAAAAATATGAGACAACCACCATTTGAAATGAGGCAGACTTTGAACAGGTCTTGCAACTTAAAACTGGACATCCATGAAGCACTGTGCACCAGAATTACAGTCAACCACAATAACCTCATGGTCTGGCCTATCCCCCCCAACTCTACCATTACCAACATGCTGGGCAGTCAACCCTAATTCAATTTTAAAAAAAGTCAGAGGACACACCAAGAGCTGCACCACAGATTTCTTGAAAAGATCTAGTAAAGCCACATCGTATAGGCCAATGGTGGACATAGCATGCAATAGACCAGGTTATGATGGTGGACGAAAAAAAACAAAATGGATTTCATCAGAGACACTCAGCTCCTGACTTAATTACAACCTTACTTCAAATGTGCACAAAAGTGCCAAATTCTGGAGGTGAGTGGCACGGTGGCTCATTGGTTAGGATTGCTGCTTCACAGCTCCAGGGACTGGGGTTTGATTCCCACCTTGGGTGACGGAGTGGCATTTGCACATTCCACACAGTGGGTTTCCTCCGGGTGCAACGGTTTCCTCCCACAATCCAAAGATGTGCAGGTCAGGTGAATTGGTGATGCTAAATTGCCCGTAGTGTTAGGTGCATCAGTCAGGGGTAAATATAGTGTAAGGGAATGGGTCTGAGTGGATTACTCTTCGAAGTGTCGGTGTGGACTTGTTGGGCCAAATGGCCTGTTTCCATACTGTAGGGAATCGAATCCAATCTAATCTATGGTGTGAGAGTGACTGTCCTTAATGTAAAAACTGCAGTTGACCAAAGTGTGGTATGAAGGAGCCCTGGAGAAACTAGTGTCAATGGAGTAGGAGTAGTCTCAGCTCAACCATCTTCAGCTGTTTCATCAATGACCTTTCCTCCATCATAAGATCAGAAGTGGGAACTTTTGCTGACGATTGCAAACCCACTACCTCTAGCACCTCATTAGACAGGGGCAGCAGATACATGGGAGCATCACCACCTGCAAGTTCCTCTTCAAGTCAACACTATCCTGATTGGAACTGTGTCTCCATTCCTTCACCATTGCTGAGTCAAAATCTTGGAGCACCCTCCATTAAAGCGTGAACCTGTGCTCCCGAAGACTGCAGTGGTTCAAAAAACAGCAATTCACCTATACCTCGCTGAGGACACTGAATGAATGCCAGCCTAGCCAGCGATGCCCACATCCCAAAAACATTTTTTTTAAAAATCTGGTTAGCTGTTTCAGTGGGACAACATTCCTCCCCTCTTTGAAATATGACATGGGGTCACCAAAAAATAAACAGAAAATACTGGGATAGTAGAAATCTGAAACACTGGAAGTATTGGAGAAACGGAGCAGGTCTGGCAGTATCTCTGGAGGGAGAAACAGAATTAACGTTCCGGGTCCGAAGACTCTTATCGAATTTGAAACATTAACCATGGGATCTTTAGTCCTTGCAATGGCTGGTAATTCCTCAGTTTAGTATCATATTTTCTAGCAAGGTAGTGCTTCCTCAATAAAAATTCTAATGTCAACAGAGATAATGTGCTTGAGTCTTTGGAGTGTGACTTAAATCCAGAAACCTACAATTCAGATGATTCCTGCCTGTGACGTTTGGCAGCGAATGCACATAATTGCATAATTGCAGCTATGAATTGATGTCTGATTCCACACACTCCCAAATACGTGACATTCGTTGCCTAAAACCAAATTATCTAATTTATCACAGCAAAATTCTGCCAAGGCTGGAGAATCTGATTTATTGTGATTGTTGGTTTGTCTGCTGAGTTTCGTCACCCTGCTAGGTAACACCATCAGTGCCCCTTCCGATGAAGCGTTGTTCTACTACTTCGTTCATTCTTTATCTGACCCAATCTGTTATGGTGGGTTGTGTCATGCTCCGCAATGGCTCGTATATGGACCGTAGGACATCAGAGCAGAAATTAGGCCATTCTGCCTATCAAGTCTGCTGCACAGTTCAATCATGGCTGATAAGTTTCTCAACCCCATTCTCCTGCTTTCTCCCTGGAACTCTTGATCCCTTTGATACTCAAGCACCTATCTATCTCAGTCTTAAACATACTCAGTGACCTGGCTTCTACAGCCTTTTGTGGCAATGAATTCCATAGATTCACCACCCTCTAGCTGAAGAAGTTCCTCCTTATCTCTGTTCTAAATTCCCTTTACTCTCAGGCTGTGCCCTCAGGTCCTAGTCCAATCTATGAATGGAAACATCTTCCCAACACCCACTCTGACCAGGCTATTCAGTACTTTGTATGTTTCAATTAGATTCCCCCTCATCTTTCTAAACCTCATTGAGTATAGATCCAGAGTCCTCAGACATTCCTCATATGTTAAGCTTTTCATTCCTGGGACCATTCTCGTGAACCTTCTCTGAACATGCTCCAGGGTCAATACATCCTTCCTGAGATATGGGGCCCAAAACTGCAGACAATACTCCAAATGTGGTCTAAACAGAGCCTTATATAGTCAAAAAGTATAATAATCAGGAATGATTCCTAATGAAGGGTTTATGCTCGAAACATCAATTCTCCTGCTCCTCGGATGCTGCCTGACCTGTTGTGCTTTTCCAGCACCACACTTTTTGACTCTGATTTCCAGCATCTGCAGTCCTCATTTTCTCCTCAGAACCTTATATAGCCTCAGAAATACATCATGGTTTCTATATTCAATAAAATATAGAATCCATTTCTACATGTCAGTTGATAACTTTCCAGGTTGAGAACCAGGCCTCATGTGTGTCTTTGGTTAGCTTGTCCCAAGATGGTTATGTTATCCCAGTCAAACTGATGGCCCTCCTTGTCTGAGTGTATAGGGACAAGCTAACTAAAGATACACATGAGAGTTCCGAGAAGCCTGTTTCTCAACCCGGAACGCCATCAACAGACATGTAGAAATGGATCCTATATTCAAGCCACTGAAGAGCAGGACCAGAAATGACACAACCCACCATAACTGACCGGGTCAGATAAAGAATAAGAGAAGTATTACAACAATGCATCATTGGAAGGCGCATTGATAATGTTACCCAGGAGGGTGACGAAATGTCTGCATACAAACCAACCAACTTGGTGGGCAAACCAACCTGAGCTACAAATTTTCTCAAAAACCTTAAATCTGATTTATTATACATTTAATTTCTGTTCCTTGGACGGGCTGGTGCAATGAATGACTTGTTATAGGTGGCAGGCTTTACAGACAGCATGGAATATTGGGCAGGAGCAGAATTGAACGAAATCTGGAACCTTGGCCATTTTCATTACAGTACCATAGAATAGCCGATTGGTGGCGCATCTTGGATTCCTCCCTGAGGGCGGCCGTGTTTGTGGCGTGATGCTATCATTAGATGGCGCTGTTGGCGGCGTGTGATTCCCGGAGTTACCGGCAGGCGGCGCTGTTGGCGGGGGTTTCCACGCGTGCGCAGTGCGGGCCGGAGTCGGGGGAATATGGCGGAAGCTCCGGTGGAGGAGAGCGTGAGCCCAATCCTGTTACCAGCACCGGCTCGGTAGCAACCGGCCTCCTGAGCCAACTTCAAGCAACATCCTGGGACCCGACACTCAGCACGGACTGGGATAGCGAGAAGCCCTCACAGCCCTGTCTGCTCCGCATCAAAAGGTAAAAACCACCCTGAGAGGGGGAGGAGGGAGAGAGGGAGGAGGGAGAGAGGAAGGAGGGAGGGAGGGGGAGAGGAGAGAGGGAGGGAGGGAGGAGGAGAGAGGGAGGGGGAGAGGAGAGAGGGAGGAGGAGAGAGGGAAGAGGGAGAGGAGGAGGAGAGAGGGAGGGGGAGAGGAGAGAGGGAGGGGGGAGAGGAGGAGAGAGGGAAGAGGGAGGGAGGGGGAGAGGAGAGAGGGAGGGGGAGAGGAGGAGAGAGGGAAGAGGGAGGGAGGGGGAGAGGAGGAGAGAGGGAAGAGGAGGGGGAGAGGAGAGAGGGAGGGGGAGAGGAGGAGAGAGGGAAGAGGGAGGGAGGGGGAGAGGAGGAGAGAGGGAAGAGGGAGGGAGGGGGAGAGGAGGAGAGAGGGAAGAGGGAGGAGGAGAGAGGGAAGAGGGAGGAGGAGAGAGGGAGGGGGAGAGGAGAGAGGGAGGGGGAGAGGAGAGAGGGAGGGGAGAGGAGAGAGGGAGGGGGAGAGGAGGAGAGAGGGAAGAGGGAGAGGAGGAGGAGAGAGGGAGGGGGGGAGGAGAGAGGGAGGGGGAGAGGAGAGAGGGAGGGGGAGAGGAGGAGAGAGGGAAGAGGGAGAGGAGGAGGAGAGAGGGAGGGAGGAGGAGAGAGGGAGGGGGAGAGGAGAGAGGGAGGGGGAGAGGAGAGAGGGAGGGAGAGAGGGAGGGGGAGAGGAGAGAGGGAGGGGGAGAGGAGAGAGGGAGGGGGAGAGGAGGAGAGAGGGAAGAGAGAGGGGAGGGAGGAAGAGAGAGGGAGGGAGGAAGAGAGAGGGAGGGAGGAGGAGAGAGGGAGGGAGGAGGAGAGAGGGAGGGAGGAGGAGAGAGGGAGGGAGGAGGAGAGAGGGAGGGAGGGAGGAGGAGAGAGAGAGGGAGGGAGGAGGAGAGAGAGAGGGAGGGAGGAGGAGAGAGGGAGGGAGGGAGGAGGAGAGAGAGAGGGAGGGAGGGGGAGAGAGAGAGGGAGGGAGGAGGAGAGGAGGAGAGAGGGAGGGAGGAGGAGAGGAGGAGAGAGGGAGGGAGGAGGAGAGGAGGAGAGAGGGAGGGAGGAGGAGAGGAGGAGAGAGGGAGGGAGGAGGAGAGAGGGAGGGAGGAGGAGAGGAGGAGAGAGGGAGGGAGGAGGAGAGAGGGAGGGGGGAGGGAGGGAGGAGAGAGGGAGGGAGGGAGGAGAGAGGGGAGGGAGGAGAGAGGGAGGGAGGGAGGAGAGAGGGAGGGAGGGAGGAGGAGAGAGGGAGGGAGGGAGGAGTGAGGGAGGGAGGGAGGAGGAGGGAGAGAGGGAGGAGAGAGGGAGGGGGAGAGAGGGGGGGGGAGGAGGAGAGAGGGAGGGGGGGAGGAGGAGAGAGGGAGGGGGGGAAGGAGGAGAGAGGGAGGGGGGGAGGAGGAGAGAGGGAGGGGGGGGAGGAGGAGGAGGGAGGGGGGGAGGAGGAGAGGGAGGGGGGGAGGAGGAGAGTGGGAGGGGGGGGGTGGAGGAGAGAGGGAGGGGGGGAGGAGGAGAGGGGGAGGAGGAGGAGGTGAGAGGGTGGGGGGAGGAGGAGAGAGAGGGGGGAGGAGGAGAGAGAGAGGGGGGAGGAGGAGAGAGAGAGGGGGGGAGGAGGTGGAGGAGGAGAGGGGGAGAGGGGGAGGGGGAGAGGAGGAGAGTGGGAGGGGGGGTGGAGGAGAGAGGGAGGGGGTGAGGAGGAGAGGGGGTGAGGGAGGAGAGAGGGAGGGGGGAGGTGGAGAGAGGGAGGGGGGAGGAGGAGAGAGGGAGGGGGGGAGGGGGTGAGTGGGAGGGGGGGCGGAGGAGTGAGGGAGGGGGGGAGGTGGTGGTGAGTGAGGTGGGGGGGTGGTGGAAAGTGAGTGGGGGAGGAGGATGTGAGAGAGGGAGGGTGGAGGTGTGTGGGGGGTGGAGGAGTGAGGGTGGGTGGTGGGTGAGGGTGGGTGGTGGAGAGAGGGTGGGTGGTGGTGTGAGGGAGGGTGGAGGTGTGTGGGAGGTGGAGAGGGGGAGTGGTGGTGAGGGGGAGTGGTGGAGAGGGGGTGGGGGTGTGGTGGTGTGAGGGTGAGGAGGTGTGGGGGTGGGGGAGAGGGGGGTGGGGGAGGGTGGTGTGTGGGTGGGGGGAGGTGGAGTGTGGGTGGGGGGGGGGAGGTGTGAGGGAGGGGGGGCGGAGGAGAGAGTGGGGGGGGGGGAGGAGGAGGAGAGAGGGGTGGGGGAGGAGGAAAGAGAGAGGGGGGAGGAGGAGAGAGAGAGGGAGGGAGGAGGAGAGAGGGAGGGGAGAGGTGGAGAGAGGGAGGGGGAGAGGAGGAGAGGGGGAGGGGGAAGAGGAGGAGAGAGGGAGGGGAGAGGAGGAGAGAGGGAGGAGGAGGAGAGAGGGAGGGGGAGAGGAGGAGAGAGGGAGGGGGAGAGGAGGAGAGAGGGAGGGGGAGAGGAGGAGAGAGGGAGGGGGAGAGGAGGAGAGTGGGAGGGGGAGAGGGGAGAGAGGGAGGGGGAGAGGAGGAGAGAGGGAGGGGGAGAGGAGGAGAGAGGGAGGGGGAGAGGAGGAGAGGGTGGGGGGAGAGGAGGAGAGTGGGAGGGGGAGAGGAGGAGAGTGGGGGGGGAGAGGAGGAGAGAGGGAGGGGGAGAGGAGGAGAGGGAGGGGGGAGGGAGGTGAGAGGGAGGGGGAGAGGTGGAGTGGAGGGAGAGGGAGAGGAGGAGAGGAGGAGAGAGGAGGGGGAGAGGAGAGGAGGTGAGTGGGAGGGGGAGAGGGAGAGGAGGAGAGAGGGAGGGGGAGAGGAGGAGGGGAGGAGGAGAGAGGGTGGGGGAGAGGAGGAGGTGGGAGGGAGGGAGGGGGGGGAGAGGAGGAGAGAGGGAGGGGTGTGAGGAGGAGGAGGGAGGGTGGGAGGGGGGGGAGGGGAGAGGGAGGGGGGAGGGTGGGAGAGGAGGAGAGAGGGAGGGGGAGAGGAGGAGGGAGGGAGGGAGGGGGGGGAGAGGAGGAGAGAGGGAGGGGGAGAGGAGGAGGGAGGGAGGGGGGAGAGGAGGAGGGGGAGAGGAGGTGGGAGGGGTGGGGGAGGAGGGAGGGAGGAGAGAGGGAGGGGGGGAGGAGAGGGGAGGGGGAGAGGAGGGGGGAAGGAGGGAGGAGAGGGAGGAGGGAAGGTGGAGGAGGAGGGAGGAGGAGAGAGGGAGGGAGGAGAGTGGGGAGGGGGAGAGGGAGGAGGGAAGGAGGGAGGAGAGAGGGGGGAGGAGAGAGGAGGAGGAGAGGGTGGGAGGAGAGAGGGAGGGGGAGAGGAGGAGGGAAGGAGGGAGGAGAGGGGAGGGAGGAGAGGAGGGAGGAGAGAGGGAGGGGGGGAGAGGTGGAGGGAAGGAGGGAGGAGAGAGGGAGGAGGAGAGGGAGGGAGGAGAGAGGGAGGGGGAGAGGAGGATAGAGTGGGAGGGGGAGAGGAGGAGAGAGGGAGGGGGAGAGGAGGAGAGAGGGAGGGGGAGTGGGAGAGGAGGAGAGAGGGAGGGGGGAGAGAGGAGGAGGGAGGAGGAGAGAGGGGAGGGGGAGAGGTGGAGGTGGGAGGGAGGGAGGGAGGGAGGGGGGGTGAGGAGGAGAGAGGGAGGAGGAGAGGAGGAGTGAGGGAGGGGGAGAGGAGGAGAGGGGAGGGGAGAGGAGGAGGGAGGGAGGGGGAGAGGTGGAGGGAGGAGGGGAGAGGAGGAGGGAGGGAGGGGTGAGGAGGAGGGAGGGAGGGGGAGGAGGGAGGGAGGAGAGAGGGAGGGGGGGAGGAGAGGGAGGGGGAGGGGGAGAGGGGAGGGAAGGAGGGAGGAGAAAGGGAGGAGGGAAGGAGGGAGGAGAGAGGGAGGAGGAGTGGGAGGGAGGAGAGAGGGAGGGGGAGAGGAGGAGGAAGGAGGGAGGAGAGAGGGAGGGGGAGAGGAGGAGGGATGGAGGGGAGGAGAGAGGGGGGAGGAGAGGAGGGGGGAGGAAGAGAGGGAGGAGGAGAGGAGGGAGGAGAGAGGGAGGAGGAGAGAGGGAGGAGGAGAGAGGGAGGGGGAGAGGAGGAGAGTGGGAGGGGAGAGGGAGAGGAGGAGAGAGGGAGGGGGAGAGGAGGAGAGAGGGAGGGGGAGAGGGAGGGGGGGAGGGGGAGAGGGAGGGGAGACGGGGGGAGGAGAGAGGGAGGGGGGGAGGTGAGAGGGAGGGGGGGAGGAGAGAGGGAGGGGGGGAGGAGAGAGGGAGGGGGAGAGGTGGAGGGGGGGGGAGGAGAGAGGGAGGGGGGAGGAGGGAGGGGAGGGGGAGAGGGGGAGAGGGAGGAGGAGAGGAGGGGAGAGGGAGGGAGGAGGGGAGAGGGAGGGAGGAGGAGAGGGAGGGAGGGAGGAGGTGAGGGAGGGAGGAGGAGAGGGAGGGAGGGAGGAGGAGAGGGAGGGAGGAGGAGAGGGAGGGAGGAGGAGAGGGAGGGAGGGAGGAGGAGAGGGTGGGAGGAGGAGAGGGAGGGAGGGAGGGAGGAGGCGGGAGGGAGAGGAGAGAGGGAGGGAGAGGAGAGAGGGAGGAGGAGAGAGGGAGGGAGGGAGGAGGAGAGGGAGGGAGGGAGGAGGAGAGGGGGAGGGAGGAGGAGAGGGGGAGGGAGGAGGAGAGGGAGGGAGGAGGGAGAGAGAGGAGGAAGAGAGGGCGGGATGAAGAGAGGAAGAGGGAGGAGGAGGAGAGAGGAGAGAGGGAGGGAGGAGGAGAGAGGAGAGGAGGAGGAGGAGGGAGGGAGGGAGGGCGAGGGAGGAGGAGGAGAGAGGGAGGGAGAGGGAGGAAGAGGGAGGGAGGAAGAGAGGAAGAGGGAGGAGGAAAAGAGGAAGAGGGAAGAGAGAGGGAGGGAGGAAGGGCGGGAGGAAGAGAGGAAGGAGAGGGAGGAAGAGAGAGGGAGGGAGGAAAGAGAGAGGAGGGAGGAAGGGCGGGAGGAAGAGAGGAAGAGGGAGGGAGGAAGAGAGAGGGAGGAGGGAGGGAGGAAGAGAGAGGGAGGAGGAAGAGAGGAAGAGGGAGGGAGGAAGGGAGAGGGAGGAAGACGAGGAAGAGGGAGGGAGGGAGGAAGGGCGGAGGAAGAGAGGAAGAGGGAGGAGGAGGAGAGAGGGAAGGAGGGAGGAGGAGAGGGGAGGAGGGAGGAGGGGAGAGGGAGAGGAGGGAGAGGGAGGAGGAGGGGGAGGAGGGAGGAGGGGGGAGAGGAGGAGGGAGCGGGAGGGAGGAGGAGAGAGGGAGGGAGAAGGAGGAGGAGGGAGGGAGAGAGGGAGGCAGGGAGGGAGAGAGAGGAGGAGAGGGAGGGAGGAGGAGAGAGGGAAGGAGAAGGGCGGGAGAGAGAGGAGAGGGAGGAAAGAGGGAGGAGGAGGAAGAGGTGAGGGAGGGAGGAAGAGAGAGGAGGAGGAAGAGAGGGGAGGGATGGGAGGGTGGAGGGCGGGAGGAAGGGAGAGAGGGAGGAGGAGAGAGGGAGGGAGGTGAGGGAGGAGGAGGGCGGGAGGAAGGGAGGAAGAGGGAGGGAGAGAGGAGGGAGGGAGGAGGAACGGCGGGAGGAAGAGAGGAAGAGGGAGGAGGAAGAGAGAGGGAGGGAGGGCAGGGAGGAAGAGAGAGGGAGGGAGGAAGAGAGAAGAGGGAGGGAGGAAGGGAGGGAGGGAGGAAGGGAGGGAGGGAGGGGGAAGAGGGAGGGAGGGGGAGGGGGAGGGAGGGAAGAGAGAGGGAGAGGGAGGGAGGAGTGAGAGAGGAGGGGGGGAGGGAGGGAGAGAGAGGGAGAGGGAGGGAGGGGGCGGAGGGGGAGGGAGGGGGAGGGAGAGAGGGGAGGAGGAGGAGAGGGGAGGGGGAGAGAGGGAGAGGGAAGGAGACGGAGGGAGACGAGAAGGGGAGGGAGACGGAGAGGGGGAGGGGGGGATGAGAGAGGGGGAGGGAGATGAGAGAGGGGGAGGGGGGAGAGAGAGATGGGGGAGGGAGAGGGGGGGAGGGAGGGAGGGAGGGAGAGGGGGAGGGGGGAGAGAGAGATGGGGGGAGGGAGAGGGAGGGAGAGAGGGAGGGAGGGAGAGGGGGAGGAGGGAGAGGGGGAGGGAGGGG
This sequence comes from Chiloscyllium plagiosum, assembly GCF_037043375.1. Taxonomy (NCBI): domain Eukaryota; kingdom Metazoa; phylum Chordata; class Chondrichthyes; order Orectolobiformes; family Hemiscylliidae; genus Chiloscyllium; species Chiloscyllium plagiosum. The sequence goes on from NW_028270170.1 coordinate 5,688,933, forward strand.
GGAGGGAGAGGGGGAGGGAGGGTGAGGGAGAGAGGGAGGGGAGAGGGAGAGGGAGAGGGGGAGGGAGGGAGAGAGAGGGAGAGGAAGGAGAGAGAGAGGAGGGGGAGGGGAGGGGGCGGGAGGGAGGGGGGAGGAGGAGGGGGAGGGAGGGAGGGAGAGGGGGAGGGAGAGGGGGGAGGGGAGGGAGACGGAGAGGGAGGGAGACGGAGAGGGGGAGGGGAGAGAGAGGGGGGGAGGGAGACGGAGAGGGGAGGTGGGAGAGAGAGAGACGGGGGGAGAGAGAGGGGGAGGGAGGGAGAGAGAGGGGGAGGGAGGGAGAGGGGAGGGAGGGAGAGGAGGGAGGGGGAGAGGGGGAGGGAGGGAGAGGGGGGAGGAGGGAGAGGGGAGGGAGGGGGAGGGGGAGGGAGGGAGGGGGAGAGGGGGGGAGGGAGAGAGAGGGGGAGGGGGTGTGGGAGGGGGGAG